>NC_045435.1:128287409-128326627 GCF_002776525.5 Piliocolobus tephrosceles | reverse complement strand
GGTATCAGGATGATGTTGGCCTCATAAAATGAGTTAGGGAGGATTCCTTCTTTTTCTATTGATTGGAATAGTTTCAGAAGGAATGGTACCAGCTCCTCCTTGTACCTCTGTTAGAATTCACCTGTGAATCTATCTGGTCCTGGAATTTTTTTGGTTGGTAGGCTATTATTTGTTGCCTCAATTCCAGAGCCTGCTATTGGTCTACTCAGGAATTCAACTTCTTCCTGGTTTAGTCTTGGGAGAATGTAAGTGTCCAGGAAATTATCCATTTCTTCTAAATTTTCTAGTTGATCTGCGTAGAGGTGTTTATAGTGTTCTCTAAGGGTAGTTGGTATTTCTGTGGGGTCGGTGGTGATATCCCCTTTATCATTTTTAATTGCATGTATTTGATTCCTCTCTCTTTTCTTCTTTATTAGTCTTGCTAGCGGTCTCTCAATTTTGTTGATCTGTTCATAAAACCTACTGCTGGATTCATTGATTTTTTGGAGGGTTTTTGTATCTCTATCTCCTTCAGTTCTGCTCTGATCTTAGTTGTTTCTTGCCTTCTGCTAGTTTTTGAGTGTGTTTGCTCTTCCCTCTTTAGGTCTTTTAATTGTGATGTTAGAGTGTCAGTTTTAGATGTTTCCTGCTTTCTCTTGTGGGCATTTAGTGCTATAGATTTCCCTCGACACACTGCTTTAAATGTGTCCCAGAGATTCTGGTATGTTGTATCTTTGTTCTCATTGGTTTCAAAGAACATCTTTATTTCTGCTTTCATTTCGTTATGTACCCAGTAGTCATTCAGGAGCAGGTTGTTCAGTTTCCATGTAGTTGAGGGGTTTTGATTGAGTTTCTTAGTCCTGAGTTCTAGTTTGATTGCACTGTGGTCTGAGAGACAGTTTGTTATAATTTCTGTTCTTTTACATTTGCTGAGGAGTGCTTTACTTCTAGTTATGCGGTCAATTTTGGAATAAGTGTGATGTGGTGCTGAGAAAAATGTATATTCTGTTGATTTGGGGTGGAGAGTTCCATAGATGTCTATTAGGTCTGTTGGTGCAGAGATGAGTTCAATTCCTGGATATCCTTGTCAACTTTCTGTCTCGTTGATCTTTCTAATGTTGACAGTTGAGTGTTGAAGTCTCCCATTATTATTGGATGCGAGTCTAAGTCTCTTTGTAAGTCTCTAAGGACTTGCTTTATGAATCTTGGTGCTCCTGTATTGGGTGCATATATATTTAGGATAGTTAGCTCTTCCTGTTGTATTGATCCCTTCACCATTATGTAATGGCGTTCTTTGTCTCTTTTGATCTTTGATGGTTTCAAGTCTGTTTTATCAGAGACTAGGATTGCAAACCCTGCTTTTTTTTGTTCTCCTTTTGCTAGGTAGATCTTCCTCCATCCCTTTATTTTGAGCCTATGTATGTCTCTGCATGTGAGATGGGTCTCCTAAATACAGCAGACTGATGGGTCTTGACACTTTATCCAGTTTGCCAGTCTGTGTCTTTTAATCGGAGCATTTAGTCCATTAACATTTTAGGTTAATATTGTTATGTGTGAACTTGATCCTGCCATTATGATATTAACTGGTTATTTTGCTCATTAGTTGATGCAGTTTCTTCCTAGCCTCGATGGTCTTTACATTTTGGCATGTTTTTGCAATGGCTGGTACCAGTTTTTCCTTTCCATGTTTAGGGCTTCCTTCAGGGTCTCTTGTAAGGCAGGCCTGGTGGTGACAAAATCGCTAAGCATTTGCTTATCTGTAAAGAATTTTATTTCTCCTTCACTTATGAAACTTAGTTTGGCTGGATATGAAATTCTGGGTTTAAAATTCTTTTCTTTAAGAACGTTGAATATTGGCCCCCACTGTCTTCTGGCTTGTAGAGTTTCTGCGAGAGATCTGCTGTTTGTCTGATGGTCTTCCCTTTGTGGGTAACCCGACCTTTCTCTCTGGCTGCCCTTAAGATTTTTTCCCTCATTTCAACTTTGGTGAATCTGGCAATTATGGGTCTTGGAGTTGCTCTTCTGGAGGAGTATCTTTGTGGCGTTCTCTGTATTTCCTGAATTTGAATGTTGGCCTGCCCTACTAGGTTGGGGAAGTTCTCCTGGATGATATCCTGAAGAGTGTTTTCCAACTTGTTTCCATTCTCCCCCTCACTTTCAGATACCCCAATCAGACGTAGATTTGGTCTTTTTACATAATCCCACACTTCTTGCAGGCTTTGTTCATTTCTTTTTCTTTTTTTTCCTTTTGGTTTGTCTTCTCACCTCATTTCATTCATTTGATCCTCAATCGCTGATACTCTTTCTTCCAGTTGATCGAGTCGGTTGGTGAAGCTCCTGCATTTGTCACGTATTTCTCGTGTCATGGTTTTCATCTCTGTCATTTCGTTTATGACCTTCCCTGCATTAATTAGTCTAGCTGTCAATTCTTCCACTCTTTTTTCAAGATTTTTAGTTTCTTTGCTCTTGGTACGTAATTCCTCCTTTAGCTCTGAGAAGTTTGATGGAGTGAAGCCTTCTTCTCTCATTTCGTCAAAGTCATTCTCTAACTAGCTTTGATTCGTTGCTGGCGATGAGCTGCACTCCTTTGCAGGGGGAGATGCGCTCTTATTCTTTGAATTTCCAGCTTTTCTGCCCTGCTTCTTCCCCATCTTCGTGGTTATATCTGCCTCTGGTCTTTGGTGATGGTGACGTACTGATGGGGTTTTGGTGTAGGTTTTCTTCCTGTTTGATAGTTTTTCTTCTAATAGTCAGGACGTTCAGCTGTAGGCCTGTTGGAGATTGCTTGAGGTCCACTCCAGACCCTTTTTGCCTGGGTATCAGTAGCAGAGGTTGCAGAAGATAGAATATTGCTGAACAGCGAGTGTACCTGTCTGATTCTTACTTTGGAAGCTTCCTCTCAGACGTGTACTCCACCCTGTGAAGTGTGGGGCATCAGACTGCCCCTAGTGGGGGATGTCTCCGAGTTAGGCTACTCAGGGGTCAGGGACCCACTTGAGCAGTCTGTCCGTTCTCAGATCTCAACCTCCGTGTTCAGAGATCCACTGCTCTCTTCAAGGCTGTCAGACAGAGTCGTTCGCATCTGCACAGGCCTCTGCTGCTTCCCCTGTTGTTTTTCAGCTGTGCTCTGTCCCCAGAGGTGGAGTCTACAGAAACAGGCAGGTTTCCTTGAGCTGCTGTGAGCTCCACGCAGTTCGAGCTTCGCAGTGGCTTTGTTTACCTACTTAAACCTCAGCCATGGTGGGCGCCCCTCCTTCAGCCTCGCTGCTGCCTTGTGGTTAGATCGCAGAATGCTTTGCTAGCAATGGGGCCCTCCCGGCCAGGTGTGGGTATAATCTGCTGGTGTGCCCGTTTGCTTAAAGCACAGTATTGAGGTGGTAATTACCCGATTTTCCAGGTGTTGTGTGTCTCAGTTCACCTGGCTAGGAAACGGGATTCCCTTCCCCCTTGCACTTCCCAGTGAGGCAATGCCTCGCCCTGCTTCAGCTCTTGCTGGTCGCGCTACAGCAGCTGACCAGGACCGATTTTCCAGCGCTCCATGGTGAGATGACCCCAGTACCTCAGTTGAAAATGCAGAAATCACCGGTATTCTGTGTCGCTTGCACTGGGATTTGGAGACTGGAGCTGTTCCTATTCGGCCATCTTTCTCAGCCCTGACGTAGTTTCAAAACTGCGTTAAAAAAGGAAAGTTTTATCTATGTGAGAGGAATAGACATATCTATTCTAAAGCAGTTTCACAGAAAACTTCTTTCCAATTTTTGTCTGAGAATATTTCCTTTTGCACCATAGCAGTCCATAACCCCCCATTGTCCCTGGCAGCTTTTTCTCCAAATGATATGCCCCAATCCTCTATGAGAAGAAAAGTATAACTCTGTGAGTGGAATGCACATGTCACAAAGCAGCTCTTCGGAAATCTTCTCTCCAGTATCTATCTGAAGATATTTCCGTTTTCACCGTATACCTCAAAGCGCTCCAGAGTATCCCTTAGCAGACTAACCGAAAACAGTGTTAGAATGCTGCTCAGTGAAAACAGAATTTTAACTGTGTGAGTGCATCTCACGTGACCTAGAGCAGTTTCACAGAAAGTTTCCTATTGTTTTATATCAGAGGGTGCATCTTTTTCAGCATATTCTGAGAGCGTTCCCAAATGTCCTTTCTCAGGTTGCACACAAACAGTGATTTCAAACTGCTCAATCCAAAGAATGATTTAGCTCTATGAGATGAATACACTCATCAAAATGCAGTTGCTCCAAAAACTTCCCTCCAGTTTTCATTGGAAGACGTTTCCTTTCTCACCACAAGCCTCCGTGCACCACTTAATATCACTTCACAGATTAATCAAAGACAGAATTTCCAAACTGACAACGTAGTGTCAGTGTTAACTCTCTGGATTGAATGCACACATCAGAGAGCAGTTTCTTGGAAAGCTTCTTCCTGGGTTTTACTTCCGGATATTACACGTTTTGCCATAGTCTTCAATGCATTGCAAAATATCCCTTTTTCAGGTTTACAGGAACAGTATTCAAACACTGCCTTATGAGAAAGGAGGCATAACTACCTGAGTGGAATGCACACATCACAAAGCACTTTCTCAGAAAGCTTCCCTTCAGTTTTTTATGAAGATATCTCCTATTTCCCCACCGGTCAGAATGTGCTCCCGAATGTCCTTCGCAATCCGTCTACAACGTAATTTCAAAACTGCATAATAGAATGAAAGTTTTATCTATGTGCCATCCATATACTCCCGAATGTCTCCTGGTAGCGTTTTCTCCAAACGGGATTCCCCAGTGCTCTATGAGCAGAAAAGTAAAACTCTGTGAGTGGAATGCAGATGTCACAAAGTAGCTCCTAAGAAATCTTCTCTCCAGTATCTATCTGAAGATATTTCTGTTGTCACCGTAAGCCTCAAAGCACTACTGAGTATCCATTGGTGGAGTAAGCTAGAACAGTGTTAGAATACTGCTCAATGAAAACAGGAACTCAAGTGTGTGAGTGCACCTCATGTGACCTAGAGCAGTTTCACAGAAAGTTTCCTTCTGTTTTTTATCAGAGGGTATTCCTTTTTCAGGATATTCTTAAGAGCATTCCCAAATGTCCTCTCTGAGTTTCCACAGAAACAGTGATTTCAAACAGCTCGATCCAAAGAATGATTTAACTCTATGAGATTAATACACACATCACAAAGCAATTGCTCTGAAAGCTTGTCTACAGTTTTCGTCGGAAGACGTTTCCTTTCTCACCACAAGCCTCCGGGCGCCACTTAATATCCCTTCACAGATACCTCAAATACAGAGTTTCCAAACAGGGTGATGTATTGTAACCTTTAACACTCTGAAATGAATTCACACGTCGGAGAGCTGTGTCTTGGAACGCATCATTCTGGGTTTTATTTCAGGGTATTTCACTTTTTGCCATAGTCTTCACCGTGCTGCAAAATATCACTTTTTCAGATTTACAGCAACAGTGTTCAAAACTGCCTTATGAGAAAAGCGGTATAACTCCCAGAGTGGAATGCAAACATCACAAAGAAGTTTCTCAGAAAGCTTCTGTCCAGTTTTTATCTGAAGATATGTCCTATTTCCTGACAGGCATGAAAGTCCCTACGCGAATCCATCCTGACGCAGTTTCAAAACTGCATAATAGAAAGTTTTATCTATGTGAGATGAATAGACGTATCTATCACAAAGCAGTTTCACAGAAAGCTTCTTTTCGGTTTTTGTATGAGGATATTTCCTTTTTCACCCTAGCCGTCCAATACTCCCGAATGTCCCCTGGTAGATTTTTCTCCAACCGGGATTCCCCAATCCTCTATGAGAAGAAAAGTGTACCTCTGTGAGTGGAATGCACATGTCAGAAAGCAGCTCCTCGGAAATCTTCTCTCCAGAACATATCTGAAGAGAATTGTTTTCACTGTAAGCCTCAAAGCGCTCCCGAGTATCCCTTAGCTGACTAACCTAAAACAGTGTTAGAATGCTGCTCAATGAAAACAGAAGCATTAACTGTGCGAGTGAACTTCACGTGAACTAAAGCAGTTTCACGGAAAGTTTCCTTCTGGTTTATATCGGAGGGTATTTCTTTTTCAGCATATTCTTAAGAGGGTTCTCAAATGTTCTTTCTCATGTTCCACAGAAACAGTGATTTCAAACAGCTCAATTCAAAGAATGATTTAAGTCCATGAGATGAATAAACTCATCACAAAGGAGTTGCTCCGAAAGCTTCTCTCCAGTTTTCTTCAGAAGTCATTTTCTTTCTCACCACAAGCCCAGGGGCCCCTCTTAATACCCCTTCAAAGATTCCTCAAAGACAGAGATTCCAAACTGTGCAACGTAGTGTAAGCTTTTATCCTCTGAAATGAATGCACACGTCAGAGACCAGATTCTTGGAATGCTTCTTTCTGGGTTTTATTTCAGGATATTTCACTTTTTGCCACAGTCTTCAATGTGCTGCAAAATATCACTTTTTCACTTTTACAGGAACAGTGTTCAAATGCTGCCTTATGAGAAAAGAGGTAGAACTCCCTGGTTGGAATGCAAGCATTTCAAAAGAGTTTCTCAGAATGGTTCTTTCCAGTTTTTATCTAAAGATATCTTTTTCCCCACAGGCCTGAATATGCTCCCGAATGTCCCTTCGCAAATCCATCCACGACCCAGTTTCAAATCTGTGTAATAGAAAGGAATTTTAATCTATGTGTAGTGAATAGACATATCTACCCCAAAGCAGTTTCACAGAAAGCTTCTTTCAAGTTTTTGTCTGAGGATATTTCCTTTTTCACATAGATGTCCATATAATCTCGAAAGTCCCCTGGTAGCTTTTTCTCCAAACGGGATTCCCCAATCCTATATGAGAAGAAAA
The DNA here is from genome assembly GCF_002776525.5 of Piliocolobus tephrosceles. Lineage (NCBI taxonomy): Eukaryota > Metazoa > Chordata > Mammalia > Primates > Cercopithecidae > Piliocolobus > Piliocolobus tephrosceles. The sequence continues at coordinate 128,319,796 of NC_045435.1, read as the reverse complement.
GTATAACTCTGTGTGTGGAATGCGAAGTTCCCAAAGAAGCTCCTGAGAAATCTTCTCTCCAGTATCTATCTGAATATATTTCCGCTTTCACCGTAAGCCTCAAAGCTCTCCTAAGTGTCCCTTAGCTGTCAATCCTAAAACAGTGTTCGAATACTGCTCAATGAAAACAGAAGCTTAACTGTGCGGGTGGACTTCACATGACCTAGAGCAGTTTCACAGAGTGTTTCCTTCTCTTTTTTATTGGAGGGTATTTCTTTTTCAACATATTCTTAATAGCGTTCCCAAATGTCCTTTCTCAGAATACATAGAAACGTGATTTCAAACTGCTCAATCCAAAGAATGATTTAACTCTACGAGATGAATGCAGATATCACAAAGCAGTTGCTCCGAAAGCTTCTCTCCAGATTTCATGCGAAGATGTTTCCTTTCTCACCACAAGCCTCTGTACGCCACTTAATATCCCTTCACAGATTCCTCTAACACAGAGTTTCTAAACTGCACAATGCAATGTACACTTTAATTCTCTGAAATGAATGCACACATCAGGGGGAAGTTTCTTGGAATGCTCCTTTCTGGGTTTTATTTCAGGGTATTTCACTTTTCACCATAGTCTTCAATACGCTGCAGATTATCACTTTTCCGTTTTACAGAAACAGTGTTCAGACACTGCCTTATGAGAAAAGAGGTATAACTTCCTGAGTGGAATTCACACATCATAAAGCAGTTCCTCAGAAACCTTCTCTCCAGTTTTTATCTGAAGTTATCTCCTATTTCCCCACAAAACTGAATGTGCTCTCGAATGTCCCTTCTCAAATCCGTCCATGATGCAGTTTCAAAACTCTGTAATAGAAAGACAGTTTTATCTATGTGAGATGAATAGACACATCTATTCCAAAGGAGTTTTACAGAAAGCTTCTTTCCAGTTTTTGTCTGAGGATATTTCCTCTTTCACCATAGCAGTCCATATACACCCAAATGTCTGCTCATAGCTTTTTCTCCAAACGGGATTTCCCAATCCTCTATGAGAAGAAAAGTATAACTCTGTGAGTGGAATGCACATGTCACCAGGCAGCTCCTCAGAAATCTTCTCTCCAGTATCTATTTGAAGACATTGTCGTTTTCACCATCAGCCTCAAAGCGTTCCCGAGTATCTTTAAGCTGACAAATCCAAAAGAGTGTTAGAATACTGATCAATGAAAACAGAAGCTTACCTGCGTGAGTGGACTTCCCATGTCCTAGAGCAGTTTCACAGAAAGTTTCCTTCTGGTTTTATCGGATAGTATTTCTTTTTCAGCATATTCTTAAGAGCTTCCCCAAATATCCTTTCTCCGTTTCCAGAGAAACAGTGATTTCAAACGGCTCAATCCAAAGAAAGATTTAACTCTATGAGATGAACACACACATCAGAAAGCAGTTGCTCCCAAAGCTTCCCTCCAGTTTCCATTGGAAGACGTTTCCTTTCTCACCACAATCATCCGGGTGCCACTTAATATCCCTTAACAGAATAATCAAAGACAGAGTTTCCAAACTGGCTACTTAGTGTAAGCGTTAACTCTCTGAAATGAATGCACACGTCACAGAGCAGTTTGTTGAACGCTTGTTTCTGGGTTTTATTTCCATATATTTCACTTTGTCCCATAGTCTTCAATGCGCTGCAAAATATCCCTTTCTCAGGTTTCTAGGAACAGTGCTCAAAAACTGCCTTATGAGAAAAGAGGTATAAATCCCTGAGTGGAATGCACACATCACAAAACAGATTTTCAGAAATCTTCTCTTCAGTTTTTATCTGAAGATATCTCCTGTTTCCCCATCAGCCTGAATGTGCTCCCGAATGTCCCTTCACGAATCCGGCCATGACATTGTTTCCAAACTGCGTAATAGAATGAAAGTTTTATCCATGTGAAATGAATGGACATATCTATCAAAAAGCAGTTTCACAGAAATCTTCTTTCCAGTTTTTGTCTGAGGATATTACCTTTTTCACCATAACCGTCCATATTCTCCCGAATGTCCCCTGGTAGCATTTTCTCCAAATGGTATTCTCCAGTGCTCTATGAGAGGAAAAGTTAAACTCTGTGAGTGGAATGCAAACGTGACAAAACAGCTCCTCAAAAATCTTCTCTCCAGCGTCTATCTGAAGATATTTTCAGTTTCACCATAGGCCTCAAAGTGCTCCCGAGTATCCCTTAGCTGACTATCCTAAATCAGTGTTAGAATACTGCTCAATGAATACAGAAGCTTAACTGTGCCAGTGGACTTCATGTGACCTAGAGCAGTTTCCCAGAAAGCTTCCTTCTGGTTTTCATCATAGGGTATTTCTTTTTCAGCATATTCTTAAGAGCGTTCCCAAATGTCTTTCTCAGGTTCCACAGGTTTACAAACTGGGCAACGTAGTGTAAGCTTTATCTCTCTGGAATGAGTGCACACGTCAGAGAGCAGTTTGTTGGGACACTTCTTTCTGGGTTTTATTTGAGGATATTTTACTTTTCACCATAGTCTTCAAGGCACTGCAAAATATGGTTTTTCAGTTTCACAGTGTTCCTGTGTTCAAACACAGCCTTATGAAAAAAGTTGGATAACTCCCTGAGTGAAATGCACACATCAAAAAGCAGTTTCTCAGAAAGCTTCTCTGCAGTTTTTATCTGAAAATATCTCCTAATTCCCCACAGGCCACAATGTGCTCCCGAATGTCCCTTCACGAATCCATCCAAGAAGCAGTTTCAAAACTGTGTAATAGAAAGAAAACTTTGTCTATGTGAGATGAGTACGCATATCTATCACAAAACAGTTTCACAGAAAGGTTCTTTGCAGTTTTTGTCTGAGGATATTTTCTTTTTCACCATAGCCGTCCATATAATCCCTAATGTTACCTGGTAGTTTTTCTACAAAAGGTATTCCCCAATCCTCTATGAGTAGAAAAGCATAATTCTGTTTATCTAGTGCACACGTCACAAAGTAGCTCCTCGGAAATCTCTCCTGTTTCTATCTGAAGACATTTCAGTTATCATCATAAGCCTCAAAGCACTCCCGAGTATCCCTTAGCTAATTAACCCAAAACAGTGTTAGAATACTGCTCAATGAATACAGAAGCTCAACTGTGTGAGTGGAGTTCACGTGAAATAGAGTAGTTTCACAGAAAGTTTCCTTCTGGTTTTTATCAGAGGGTATTTCTTTTTCAGCGTATTTTTAAGAGTGTTCCCAAAAGTCCTTTCTCAGGTCCACAGAAACAGTGATTTAAAACTGCTCAATCCAAAGAAATATTTAACTCTATGAGATGAATACACACATCAGAAAGCAGTTGCTCCGAAAGCTCTCCAGTTTTCATTGAAAGACGTTTCCTTTCACACCACAAGTCTCCGGACACCTCTTAATATCCCATCACAGATTCCTCAAAGACAGTGTTTCCAAACAGAGCAAAGAAATGTAAACTTTAACTCTCTGAAATGTACGTACACGTCAGAGAGCAGTTCCTTGAAATGCATCTTTCTGGGTTTTATTTCAGGATATTTCACTTTTTGCTTTACTCTTCAATGCTCTTTAAGTATCACTTTTTCAGTTTTACAGGAACACTGTTCAAACACTGCCTTATGAGAAAAGAGGTATAACTCCCTGAGTAGAATGCACACATCAGAAAGCAGATTCTCAGAAAACTTCTCTCCAGTTTTTATCTGAAGATATCTCCTATTTCCCCACAGGCATGAATGTGCTCCCAAATGTCCCTTGGCAAATCCATCCAGGATGCTGTTTCAAAACTGCATTATAGAAAGAAAGTTTTATCTATGTGAGATGAATAGACATATCTATCACAAAGCAGTTTCACAGAAAGCTTCTTTTCAGTTTTTGTCTGAGGATATTTCCTCTTTCACCAAAGCCATCCATATACTCCTGAGTGTCCCCTGGTAGCTTTTTCTCCAACCGGGATTCCCCAATCCTCTATGAGAAGAAAAGTAAAACTCTGTGAGTGGAATGCACACCTCACAAAGCAGCTCCTCGGAAATCTTCTCTCCACTATCTATCTGAAGATATTTGCATTTTCATCGTAAGCCTCAAAACGCTCCTGAGTATTCCTTTGCTGACTAATCCAAAACAGTGTTAGTATACTGCTCAATGAAAACAGAAGCTTAACTGTGCGAGTGGATTTCACGTGACCTAGAGCAGTTTCACAGAAAGTTTCCTTGTGGTTTTTATTGGAGAGTATTTCTTTTTCAGCATATTCTTAAGAGCATTCTCAAATGTCCTTTCTCAGGTTTCACAGAAACACTGATTTCAAAATGCTCAATCCAAAGAATGATTTAAATTTATGAGATGAATACACACATCACAAAGTAGTTTCTCCGAAAGCTTCTTTCCAGTTTTCATCGAAAGACATTTCCTTTCTCACCACAAGCCTCTGGATGTCACTTAATAGAACTTCACAGATTCCTCAAAGACAGAGTTTACAAGCTGGGCAATAGAGTGTAAGCTTTAACTCTCTGAAATGAAAGCACACATCAGAGAGTCATTTCTTTAAATGCTTCTTTCTGTTTTTTTTTTTTTTTTTTTTTTCAGGATATTTCACTTTTCGCCATTGTCTTCAATGCACTGCAAAATATCACCTTTCCTCACTTTTTCAGTTTTACAGGAACAGTGTTCAAACACTGCCTTATGAGAAAAGACGTATAACTCCCTGAGTGCAGTGCACACATCACAAAGCAGTTTCTCAGAAAGCTTCTCTCCAGTTTTTAACTGAGGATATCTCCTTTTTCACCGTATGCCAGAATGTGCTCCCGAATGTTCCTTTGCGAATCCGTCCATGACGCAGTTTCAAAACTGCATAATAGAAAGAAAGTTTTATCTATGTGAGATGAATAGACATATCTATCACAAAGCATTTTCACAGAAAGCTTCTTTCCAGGTTTTGTCTGAGGATATTTCCTTTTTCACCACTGATGTCCATATGCTCCCAAATGTCCCCTGGTAGCTTTTTCTCCAAACGGGATTCCCCAATCCTCTATGAGAGGAAAAGTATAACTCTGTGAGGAGAATGCACACGTCACAAAGCAGATCCTTGGAAATCTTCTCTCCAGTATCTATCTGAATATGTTTCCGTTTTCACCGTGAGCCTCAAAGCACTCCCGATTGTTCCTTAGCTGTCTAACCCAAAACAGTGTAAGAATACTGCTCAGTGAAAACAGAAGCTTAACTGTGCGAGTGGACTTCACTTAACCTAGAGTAGTTTCACAGAGAGTTTCCTTCTGGTTTTTATCAGAGGGTGTTTCGTTTTCAGCATATTCTTAAGAGCGTTCTGAAATGTCCTTTCTCAGGTTCCACAGAGAGAGTGATTTCAAACTCTCAATCCAAAGAATGATTTAACTCTATGAGATGAATTCACACTTCATGAAGCAGTTGCTCCGAAAGCTTCTCTCCAGTTTTCATTTGAAGATGTTTTCTTTCTCACCACAAGCCCAGAGGCACTTAATATCCCTTCACAGATTCCTGAAAGACGGAGTTTCCAAACTTGGCAACATAGTGTAAGCTTTAACTCTCTGAAATGAATGAACACGTCAGAGAGCAGTTTCTTCGAACGCTTGTTTCTGGATTTTATTTCAGGATATTTCACTTTTCTCCATAGTTTTCAATGCACTGCAAAATATCACTTTTTCAGTTTTACAGCAACAGTGTTCAAGCACTGCCTTATGAGAAAAGAGGTATATCTCCCAGAGTGGATTGCACACATCACAAAGCAGTTTCCCAGAAAGCTTCTCTCCGGTTTTTATCTGAAGATATGTGCTTTTTCCCCATATTCCTGAATGTGCTCCCAAATGTCCCTTGGCGAATCCGCCCATAACGCAGTTTCAAAACTGCGTTAAAGAAAGAAAGTTTTATCTATGTGATATGAATAGACATATGTATCTCAAAGAAGTTTGACAGAAAGCTTCTTTCCAGTTTTTGTCTGAGGATATTTTCTTTTTCACCATAGCCATCCATATACTCCTAAATGTCCCCTGGTAGACATTTTTCCAATCGGGATTCTCCTGCCATTCATGAAAAAAAAAGTATAACTCTGTGAGTGTCATGCACACCTCACAAGGTAGCTCCTCGGAAATCAGCTCTCCATTATCTATCTGAAGATATTTTCATTTTCACCGTTAGCCTCCAAGCGCTCCCGAGTACCCCTTAGCTGACTCACCTAAAACACTGTTAGAATACTGCTCAATGAAAACAGAAGCTCAACTGTGAGGGTGGACTTAGCGTGACCTAGAGCAGTTTCACAGAAATCTTCCTTCTGGTTTTCATTGGAGGGTATTTCTTTTTCAGCATATTCTTAAGAGCGTACCCAAATGTTCTTTCTCAGGTTCCAGAGACACAGTGATTTCAATCTGCTCAATTCAAAGAATGATTTAACTCTATGAGATAAATACATCACAAAGCAGTTGCTCCGAAAACTTCTCTCCAGTTTTCAACGGAAGACATTTCCTTTCTCACCACAAGCCCAGGGGCGCCTCTTTATATCCCTTCAAAGATTCCTCAAGGACAGAGACACCAAACTGGGCAACTAGTGTAAGCTTCAACTATGTGAAATGAATGCACACGTCAGAGAGCAATTTCTTAAAATGCTTCTTTCTGAGTCTTATATCAGGATATTTCACTTTTCGCTATAGTGTTCAAAGTGCTGGAAAATATCACTTTTTCACATTTACAGGAACAGTGTTCAAACACTGCCTTATGAGAAAAGAGGTATAACTCCCTGAGTGCAATGCACACATCACAAAGCAGTTTCTCAGAAAGCTTCTCTCCAGTTTATATCTGAACATATGTCCTAATTTCACACAGGCCTGAATGTGCTCCCAAATGTCACTTCGCAAATCCATCCATGACGCAGATTGAAAACTTTTTTAATAGAAAGAATGTTTTATCTATGTTAGATGAGTAGACATATCTATCACAAAGTCGTTTCACAGAAAGCTTCTTTCCAGTTTTTGTCTGAGGATATTTCCTTTTCCACCATAGCAATAAATAGACTCCTGAATGTCCCCAGGTAGCTATTTCTCCCAACGGGATTCCACAACCCCCTATGAGAAGAAAAATTTAACTCTGTGAGGGAAATGCACACGTCACAAAGCATTTCTTCGTAAATCTCCTCTCCAGTATCTATCTGAAGATATTTCCGTTTTCACCATTAGCCTCAAACTGCTCCCGAGTATCCCTTAGCTGACTCACGTAAAACAGTGTTAAGATACTGCTCATTAAAAACAGAAGCTTAACTGTGCGTGTGGACTTGATATGACCTATGGCAGTTTCACAGAAAGTTTCCTTCTGGTTTTTATTGGAGGATATATCTTTTTCAGCATATTCTTAAAAGCGTTCCCAAATATTGTTTCTAAGTTTCCACAGAAACAGTGATTTCAAACTGCTCAATCCAAAGAACGATTTAACTCTATTAGATGAATACACACATCGCAAAGCAGTTGGTCCAAACGCTTCTCTCCAGTTTTCATCGGACGTCGTTTCCTTTCTCGCCACAAGTCCAGGGGTGCCTTTTAATACCCCCTCAAAGATTCCTCAAAGGCAGAGTTTCCAACTGGGCAATGTAGTGTTAGCTTTAATTCTCTGAAATGAATACACACATCAGAGAGCAGTTTCTTGGAATAATTCTTTCTGGGTTTTATTTCATGATATTTCACTTTGTCCCATAGTCTTCAATGCCCTGTAAAATATCACTCTTTCAGTTTTACAAGAACAGTGTTCAAGCACTGCGTTATGAGAAAATAGGTATAACTCCCTGAGTGGAATGCACACCTCACAAAGCAGTTTATCAGAAAGCTTCTCTCCAGAATTTATCTGAAGATATCTCCTATTTAACCACAGGCCTGAATGTGCTCCCAAATGTCCCTTCGTGAATCTGTCATGATGCACTTTCAATACTGCGTAATAGAAACAAAGTTTTATCTATGTGAAATGAATAGATATACCTATCACAAAGTAGTTTCACCAAAAGCTTCTTTCCAGTTTTTGTGTGAGGATATTTCCTTTTTCACCATAGCAGTGCATATTCCACCTGGTCGCTTTTTCTCCAAATGGGATTCCCCAATCCTCTATGAGAAGAAAAGTATAAATCTGTGAGTGGAATGCACACGTCACAAAGCAACTCCTCAGAAATCTTCTCTCCAGTATCTATCTGAAGATATTTCCGGTTTCACCGTAAGCCTCATAGTGCTCCCGAATATCCCTTAGCTGACTAACCTAAACAGTGTCAGAATACTGCTCAATGAAAGCAGCAGCTTAACTGTGTGAGTGGACTTCACGTGACCCAGAGTAGTTTCACAGAAAGATTCCTTCTGGTTTTTATCGGAGGCTATCTCTTTTTCAGCATATTTGTAGGAGCATTTCCAAATGTCCTTTCTCAATTTCCACAGAAACTGTGATTTCAAACTGTTCAATGCAAAGAATGATTTAAATCCATGAGATGAATACACATATCACAAAACAGTTGCTCCAAAAGCTTCTCTCCAGTTTTCATGGAAGATGTTTCCTTCTCACCTAAAGCCTCCGGGTGCCACTTAATATCCCTTCACAGATTCCTCAAAGACAGAGTTTCCAAACTCGGCAACATAGTGAGAGTTTTAACTCTCTGAAATGAATACACATGTCAGAGAGCATTTTCTTGGAGCACCTCTTTCTGGGTTTCATTTCACGATATTTCAATTTTTGCCATAGTCTTCAAAGCGCTGCAACATATCACTTTTTCAGTTTTACAGGAACAGTGTTTAAACACTGCCTTATGGAAAAAGAGGTATGACTACCTCCATGGAATGCACACATCACAAAGCAGTTTCTCACAAAGCTTCTCTGCAGTTTTCATCGGAATAAGTTTCCTTTCTCACCACAAGCCTCTGGGCCCCACTTATTACCCTTCACAGATTCCTCTATGACAGAGTTTCCCAACTGGGCCATGTAGTGTAAGCTTTAAATCCCAGAAACGAATGCACACGTCAGAGAGTAGTTTGCTGACTGCTTCTTTCTTAGTTTTATTTCAGGATAATTCACTTTTCACCATAGTCTCCAATACACTGCAAAATATCACTTTTACAGTTTTACAGGAACAGTGTTCAAACACTGCCTTATAAGAAAAGAGGTATAACTCCATGAGTGGAATGCACACATCACGAATCAGTTTCTCAGAAAGCTTCTCTCCAGTTTTCATCTGATGTTATTTCCTACTTCCCCAAAGGCCGGAATGTGATCCCGAATGTTCCTTTGCGAATGCGTCTGTGATGCAGTTTCAAATCTGCGTAATATAAAGAAGGCTTTATGTATGTGAATTGAATACACATATCTATCACAAAGCAGTTTCACAGAAAGCTGTTTTCCAGTTTTTGTGTGAGGTTACTTCCTTTTTCACCATAGCCATCCATATACACCCCAATGTCCCCTGGTACCTTGTACTCCAAACGGGATTCCCCAAACCTCTTTGAGAAGAAAAGTAAAACACTGTGAGTAGAATGCACACGTCACAAAGCAGCTCCTCGGAAATCTTATCTCCAGTATCTATCTGAAGATATTTCTGCTTTCACCATAACCCTCAAAACGCTCCTGAGTATCCCTTAGCTGACAAACCAAAAACAGTGTTAGGATACTGCTCAATGAAAACAGAAGGTTTGTTGTGCGAGTGGAATTGATGTGACGTAGGGAAGTTTCACTGAAAGTTTTCTTCTGGTTTTTATCGAAAGGTATTCCTTTTTCAGCATATTCTTAACAGTGTTTCCAATTGTTGTTTCTCAGGTTCCACAGAAACAGTGATTTCAATCTGCTCGGTCCAAAGAATGATTTAACTCTATGAGATGAATACACACATCACAAAGCAGTTGCTCCGAAAGCTTCTCTCCAGTGTTCATCGGAAGTCGTTTCCTTTTTCCCCACAAGCCCAGGGTCGCCTCTTAATATCACTTCAAAGATTCCTCAAAGACAGAGTTTCCAAACTGGGCAACGTAGTGAAAGCTTTAACTCTCTGAAAAGAATGCACACGTCAGAGAACAGTTTCTTGGAATGGTTCTTTCAGGGTTTTTTTTCAGGATATTTCACTTTTCACCACAGTCTCCAAAGAGCTGCAAAATATCACTTTTACAGTTTTACAGGAACAGTGTTCAAACACTGACTTATGAGAAAACAGGTACAACTTCATGAGTGGAATGTGAACATCACAAAGCAGTTTCTCAGAAACTTTCTCTCCAGTTTTTATCTGAAGATATTTCCTTTTTCCCCACCGGGTTGAATGTGCTCCCGAATGTCCCTTTGCACATCCGTCCATGACGTAGTTTCAAAAGTATGTAATTGAAAAAAGTTTTACCTATGTGAGATGAATAGGCATATCTATCACAAAGCAGTTTCACAGAAAGCTTCTTTCCAGTTTTTCTCTGAGGACATTTTATTTTTCATCATAACACTCCATATATTCCCGAATGTCCCACGGTCACTTTTTCTACAAATGGGATTACCCAATGCTTTATGAGAAGAAAGATATAACTCTGTGAGTGGAATGCACACATCACAAAGCAGCTCTTTGGAAATCTTCTCTCCAGTTTTTATCTGAAGATATTTCCTTTTTCACCATAAGCTTCAAAGCGCTCCCAAATATCACTTCACAGACTAAACAAAAACTGTTAGAATACTGCTCAATGAAAACAGAAGCTTAACTGTTTGAGTGGAATTCACATGACCTAGAGCAGTTTCACAGAAAGTTCCTGTGGTTTTTATCAGAGGGTATTTATTTTTCAGCATATTCTTCTTCTTATTATTATTATACTTTAAGTTCTAGGGTACATGTGCATAACATGTAGGTTTGTTACATATGTATACTTGTGCCATGTTGGTGTGCTGCACCCACCAACTCGTCAGCACCCATCAATTCATCATTTATATCAGGTATAACTCCCAATGCAATCCCTCCCCGCTCCCCCCTCCCCATGATATGCCCCGGTGTGTGATGTTCCCCTTCCCGAGTCCAAGTGATCTCATTGTTCAGTTCCAACATATGAGTGAGAACATGCAGTGTTTGGTTTTCTGTTCTTGGAATAATTTGCTAAGAATGATGGTTTCCAGCTGCATCCATGTCGCTACAAAGGACACAAACTCATCCTTTTTTATGGCTGCATAGTATTCCATGGTGTATATGTGCCACATTTTCTTAATCCAGTCTGTCACTGATGGACATTTGGGTTGATTCCAAGTCTTTGCTATTGTGAATAGTGCCGCAATAAACATACGTGTGCATGTGTCTTTGTAGTAGCATAATTTATAATCCTTTGGGTATATACCCAGTAGTGGGATGGCTGTGTCATATGGTACATCTAGTTCTAGATCCTTGAGGAATCGCCATACTGTTTTCCATAATGGTTGAACTAGTTTACAATCCCACCAACAGTGTGAAAGTGTTCCTATTTCTCCACATCGTCTCCAACACCTGTTGTTTCCTGATTTTTTAATGATTGCCATTTTAACTGGTGTGAGATGGTATCTCATTGTGGTTTTGATTTGCATTTCTCTGATGGCGAGTGATGATGAGCATTTTTTCATGTGTCTGTTGACTGTATGAATGTCTTCTTTTGAGAAATGTCTGTTCATATCCTTTGCCCACCTTTTGATGGGGTTGTTTGTTTTTTTCTTGTATATTTGTTTGAGTTATTTGTAGATTCTGGATATTAGCCCTTTGTCAGATTCTTAAGAGTGCTCCCAAATGTCTTTTCTCAGGTTTGACAGAAACAGTGATTTCAAAGTGCTCAATCCAAAGAATGATTTAACTCTGTGAGATGAATACACACATCACAAATCAGTTGCTCTGAACACTTCTGTCCAGTTTTCATCGGAAGATGTTTCCTTTTTCACCACAAGCCTCTGGGTGCCACTTAATATCCCTTCACAGATTCCTCAAAGACAGAGTTTACAAACTGTGCAATGGAGTGTAAGCTTTAACTCTCTGAAATACACACGTCCGAGAGTAGTTTCTTGGAACGCTTCTTTCTTGGTTTTATTTCAGGCTATTTCACTTTCAGCTGTAGTCTTCAATATGCTGCAAATTATCACTTTTTCAGTTTTACAGGAACAGTGCTCAAACACTGCCTTATCAGAAAAGAGGTAAAACTCCCTCAGTGGAATGCACACACCACAAAGCAGTTTCTCGGAAAGCTTCTCACCAGTTTTTTTCTGGCGATATCTCCTTCTACAACTTACACCTGAATGTGCTTCCGAATGTCCCTTCATGAATCCGTCCATGATGCAGTTTCAAAACTGCGTAATGTAAATAAAATTTTATGTATGTGAGATGAATAGACATATCTATCACAAAGCATTTTCACAGAAAACTTCTTTCCAGTTTTTGTATGAGGTTGTTTCCTTTTTCAACATAGCCGTCCATATACTCTTGAATGTGCCCTGGTAGCATTTTCTCCAAATGGGATTCCACAATCCTCTATGAGAAGAAAACTATGACTCTGTGAGTGGAATTCACATGTCACAAAGCAGCTTCTTAGATATCTTCTCTCCAGTATCTATCTGAAAGATATTTTCGTTTTCACCGTAAGCCTCAAAGCGCTCCCGAGTATCCCTTAGCTGACTCACCTAAAACAGTGTTAGAATACTGCTCAATGCAAACAGAATCTTAGCTGTGCATGTGGACTTCACGAAATCTGGAGCAGTTTCACAGAAAGTTTGCTTCTGGTTTTTTTTGGAGGGTGTTTCTTTTTCAAAATATTCTGAAGAACGTTCCCAAATGTCCTTTCTCAGGTTCCACAGAAACAGTGATTTCAAACTGCTCAATCCAAAGAATGATGTAACTCTATGAGATGAAGACACACATCACAAAGCAGTTGCTCTGAAAGCTTCTCTCCAGTTTTCATTGTAAGACGTTTCCTTTCTCACCAAAAGCCTGCTTGCGCCACTAAATATCCCTTCACAGATTCCTCAAAGAAAGAGTTTCCAAACTGGGTAATATAATGTAAGTTTTAACTCTCTGAAATGAATGCACACGTCAAAGAGTAGTTTCCTAGAACACTTCTTTCTGGGTTTCATTTCAGGATAATTCACTTTTCTCCGTAGCCTACAATGCGCTGCAAAATATCACTTTTTCACTTTTACAGAAACAGTGAAACAGTGTTCAAACACTACTTTAAGAGAAAAGAGGTAAAACTCCGTGAGTGGAATGGGCACATCACAAACCAGTTTCTCAGAAAGCTTCTCTCCATTTTTTATCTGAAGATATCTCCTATTTCCCCACAGGCCTGAATTTCTCCCAAGTATCCGTTTGCTAATCAGTCCATGACACAATTTCAAAACTGCGTAATAGAAAGAAAGTTTTATCTATGTGAGATGAATCGACATATCTATCCCAAAGCAGTTTCACAGAAAGCTTCTTTCCAGTTTTTGTCTGAGGATATTTCCTTTTTCAACATTGCCATACATATACCCCAGAACGTCCCCTGGTAGCTTTTCTTCCAGACGGGTTTAACCAGTCCCCTATGAGAAGAAAGGTATAACTCTGTGAGTGAAATGCACACATCACGAAGCAGCTCCTCAGAAATCTTCTCTCCAGTATCTATCTGAAGATATTTCTGCTTTCACCATAAACCTCAAAGTGCTCCCTAGTATCCCTTAGCTGACCAAGCTAAAACAGTGTTAGAATACTGATCAATGAAAACAGAAGCCAGCTGTGCAAGTGGACTTCACGTGACCTAGAGCAGTTTCACAGAAAGTTTCCTTCTGGTTTTTATCAGAGGGTATTACTTTCTCAACATATTCTTCAGAGCGTTACCAAATGTCCTTTCTCAGGTTTCACAGAAACAGTGATTTAAAACTGCTCAATCCAAAGAATGATTTAACTCTATGAGACGAATATACACATCACAAAGCAGTTGCTCTGAAAGTTTCTCTCCAGTTTTCATTGGAAGACGTTTCGTTTCTCACCACAAGTCTCTGGGCACCACTTAACATTCCTTCACAGATTCCTCAAAGACATTCTTCTTTCCAAACAAAGCAAAGAAGCGTAAACTTTAACTCTCTGAAATATATGTACACGTCAGAGAGCAGTTTCTTGAAACATTTCTTTTTGGGTTTTATTTCAGGATATTTCACTTTTCACTTTACTCTTCAATGCGTTTCTAAGTATCACATTTTCAGTTTTACAGGAACAGTGTTTAAACACTGCCTTATGAGAAAAGAGGTATAACTCCCTGAGTGGAATGTGTACATCACAAAACAGTTTCTCAGAAAGCTTCTCTCCAGTTTTTATCTGAATTTATCCCCTATTTACCCGCAGTCCTAAATGTGCTCCGAATGTCCCTTCGCGAATCCGTCCATGACGCAGTTTCAAATCTGCGTAATAGAAGGAAAGGTTTATCTATGTGAGATGGGTAGACATATCTATCCCAAAGCAGTGTCACAGAAAGTTTCTTTCCTGTTTTTTTCTGAGGATATTTTCTTTTTCACCATAGCCACAAATATACTCCCAAATGTCCCCTTTTAGCTTTTCCTCCAAGCGGGATTCCCCAATTCTCTATGGGAACAAAAGTATAATTCTGTGAATGGAATGCACATGTCACAAAGCAGCTCTGCAGAAATCTTCTCTCCAATATCTATCTGAAGATATTTCCACTTTCACTGTAAGCCTCATAGCGTTCCCAAGTATCCCTTAGCTGACTAACGTAAAACAGTGTTAGAATACTACTTAATGAAAACAGAAACTTAACTGTGTGAGTGGACTTCACGTGACCTAGAGAAGTTTCACAGAAGGTTTCCTTCGGGATTTTATCAGAGGGTATTTCTTTTTCAGCATACTCTTAAAATTGTTCCCAAATGTCCTTTCTCACGTTCCACAGGAACAATGATTTCAAACTGCTCGATCCAAATAATCATTTAACTCTATGAGATGAATACACACATCACAAAGCAGGTGCTCTGGAAACTTCTCTCCAGTTTTCATAGGAAGACGTTTCCTTTCTCACCACAAGCCTCCGGGCGCCACTTAATATCGCTTCACAGATTCCTCAAAGACAGAGTTTCCAAACTGGGCAATGTAGTGTAAGCTTTAATTCTCTGAAATGAATGCACACGTCAGAGAGCAGTTTCTTGGAATGATTCCTTCTGGGTTTTAATTCAGGAAAATTCACCCTTCACCCTAGTCTTCAAAGCACTGAAATATCACTTTTTCTGTTTTAGGGGAACAGTGTTCAAGCACTGCCTTATGAGAAAAGAGGTATAACTCTCAGAGTGGAATGGACACAACACTAAGCAGTTTCTCAGAAAACTTCTCTCCAGTTTTTATCTGAAGGTATTTCCTAGTACCCGACAGGCCTGAATGTGCTCCCGAATGCCCCTTCGCAAATACATCCATGACGCAAATTCAAACATTTTTAATAGAAACAATGTTTTATCTATGTGAGATGAGTAAACATATCTTTTGCAAAGCCATTTCACAGAAATCTTCTTTACAGTTTTTGTCTGACAATATTTTCTTTTTCACCGTAGTCGTCCATTTACTCCAGAATGTCCCCTGGTAGCTTTTTCTCCAAATGGGATTCCCTAATCCTCTATGAGAAAAAAACTATAACTCTGTGAGTGGAATGCATGCGTCACAAAGCAATTTCTCAGAAAGCTTCTCTATAGTTTATATCCGAAGATATCTCCTATTTCCCCACAGGCCTGAATGTGCTCCTGAATGTCCCTTCGCGAATCCATCCATGACGCAGTTTGAAAACTGCATAATAGAAAGAAGTTTTTTCTATATGAGAGATGAATAGAAGTATCTATCACAAAGCAGTTTCACAGAAAGCTTCTTTCCAGTTTATGTCAGAGGACATTTCCTTTTTCATCATAGCCGTCCATATACTCCCAAATGTCCCCTGATAGCTTTTTCTCCAAACGGAATTTCCCAATCTGCTATGAGAAGAAAAGTATAAATCTGTGAGTGGAATGTACACGTCAACAAAATAACTCCTCAGAAATCTTCTCCCCAGTACCTATCTGAAGATATTTCTGTTTTCACCATGAACCTGAAAGTGCTCCCGGGTATCTCTTAGCTGACTAAACTAAAACAGGGTTAGAATACTGCTCAATGAAAACAGAAGCTTTACTGTGAGAGTGACTTCACGTGACCTAGAGAAGTTTCACAGAAAGTTTCCTTCTGGTTCTAATCAGAGGGTATTTCTTTTTCAGCATATTCTTAAGAGTGTTCCAAAATGTCCTTTCTCAGGTTCCACAGAAACAGTGATTTCAAACTGCTCAATCCAAAGAACGATTTACCTCTATGAGATGAATACACACATAACAAAGCAGTTGCTCCAAACTTTTTGTCCAGTTTTCATCAGAAGACATTGTCTTTCTCACCACAACCCTCCAGGTGCCACTAAATATCCCTTCACAGATTCCTCAAAGACAGAGTTTCCAAACTCGGCAATGTAGTGTAAGCTTTAACTCTCTGAAATGAATGCACGCGTCAGAGAGCAGTTTCTTGAAATACTTCTTTCTGGGTTTTATTTCCGGATACTTCACTTTTCGCCATAGTCTTCAATGTGCTGCAAAATATCACATTTTCAGTTTTACAGTAACAGTGTTCAAACACTGCCTTTTGAGAAAAGAGATATAAGTCCCTGAGTCAAATGCACACATTATAAAGTAGTTTCTCAGAAAATTTCTCTACAGTTTTTATCCAAAGAAATCTCCTATTTCCCCACAGGTTTAAATGTGCTCCCGAATGCCCCTTCGTAAATCTGTCCATGACACAGTTTCAAAACTGTGTAATAGAAAGAAAGTTTTATCTATGTTAGAGGAATAGACATAGCTATCAAAAAGCATTTTCACAGAAAGCTTCCTTCCAGTTTTTGTCTGAGGATATTTCCATTTTCAACATAGCTGTGCATATACTCCCGAATGTCTCCTGGTTGCTTTTTCTCCAAAAGGATTACCGAATCCTCTATGAGAAGAAACGTATGACTCTGTGAGTAGAATGCACAAGTCACAAAGCAGCTCCTCGGAAAACTTCTCTCCAGTATCTATCTGTAGATATTTCCAATTTCACCAGAAGCCTCAAATCCCTCCCGAGTATCCCTTAGCTGACTAACCAAAAACAGTGTTAGAATACTGCTAAATGAAAACTGAAGCTTAACTGTGCGAGTGGAATTCACACGACCTAGAGCAGTCTCACAGACAGTTTCCTTCTGGTTTTTATCGGAAGGTATTCCTTTTTCAGCATATTGTAAAGAGCGTTCCCAAATGTTCTTTCTCAGGTTCCACAGTAACGTGATTTGAAACTGCTCAATTCAAAGAATGACTTAACTCTATGAGATGAATACACACATTAGAAAGCAGTTGCTCTGAATACTTCTCTCCAGTTTTCATCGGAAGACGTTTCCTTTCTCACCACAAGCCACTGGGCTCCACTTAATATCACTTCACAGTTTGCTAAAAGACAGTGTCCAAACTGGGAAACGTAGTGTAAGTTTTAACACTCTGAAATGAATGCACTGTTCAGAGAGTAGTTTCTTGCAATGCTTCCTTCTGGGTTTTATTTCCGGATATTTCGCTTTTCACCACAGTCTTCAAAGAACTGCAAAATATCACTTTTTCAGGTTTACAGGAACAGTGTTAAAACACTGCCTTATGAGAAAAGACGAATATCTCCCTGAGTGGAATGCACACATCACAAAGCAGTTCCTCACAAAGCTTCTATCCAGTTTTTATCTGAAGATATTTCCTATTTCCCCACATTCCTGAATGTGCTCCAAAAGTCCCCTTGCAAGTCCGTCCATGACGCAGTTTCAAAACTGCGTTAAAGAAAGAAAATTTTATCTATGTGAGATTAATTGACATATCTATCAAGAAGCAGTTTCACAGAAAGCTTCTTTCCAATTTTTTTCCGAGTATATTTCCTTTTTCATCATAACCATCCATGTACTCCCAAACGTCCCCTGGTAGCTTTTTCTCCAAACGGATTTTCCCACTCCTCTAAGAGAATAAAAGTATAACTCTGTGAATGGAATGCACACGTCACAAAGGAGCTCTTCAGAAATCTTCTCTCTAGTATCTATCTGAAGATATTTCCGTTTCCACTGTAAGCCTCCAAGCACTCCCGAGTATCCCTTAGCTGACTAACCTAAAACAGTGTTAGAATACTGCTCAATGAATAGAGAAGCTTAACTGTGTAAGTGGACTTCACATGACCTAGAGAAGTTTCACAGAAAGATTCCTTCTGTTTTTTATCAGAGGGTATTTCTTTTTCAGCATATTTTTAAGAGTGTTCCCAAACGTCCTTTCTCAGGTTCCACAGAAACAGTGATTTCAAACTGCTCAATCCAAAGAACGATTTAACTCTATGAGATGAATACAGTCATCACAAAACAGATGCTCCAAAAGCTTCCCTCCAGTTTTCATCGGAAGACGTTTCATTTCTCACCACAAGCCTCCAGGCACCACTTAATATCCCTTCACAGATTCCTCAAAGACAGAGTTTCCAAACTGGCTAACATAGTGTAAGCTTCAATTCTCTAAAATGAATGCACACATCAGAGAGCAGATTCTTGGAATGCTTCTTTCTGGGTTTCATTTCAGGATATTTCACTTTTCACCATAGTCTTCAATGTGCTGCAAAATATCACATTTTCAGTTTTACAGGAACAGTGTTCAAACACTGCATTTTGAGAAAAGAGGTATAACTCCCTGAGTGGAATGCATACATCACAAAGCAGTTACTCAGAAACTTTCCCTACAGTTTTTATCCGAAGATATCTCCTGTTTCCCCACAGGCATAAATGTGCTCCTGAATGTCCCTTCACGAATCCGTCCATAATGCAGTTTCAAAATTGCGTGACAGAAAGAAAGCTTCATCTATGTGAGATGAATGGACATATCTATCACAAAGCAGTTTCACAGAAAGCCTTTCAATTATTTTCTGAGGATATTTCCTTTTTCGTCATAGCCGTCCATATACTTTTCAATATCCCCTGGTAGCTTTTTCTCCAAACGGGGTTCCCCAATCCTCTATGAGAAGAATTGTATAACTCTGTGAATGGAATGCACACGTCAACAAAGCAGCTCCTCGGAAATCTTCTCTCCAGTACCTCTCTGAAATATTTCTTTTTTCACTGTAAGCCTCATAGCGCTTCCAAGTATCCTTTAGTTGATTAACCTAAAACAGTGTTAGAATACTACTCAATGAAACGGAAGCTTAACTGTGCGAGTGGAATTCACGTGACCTAGAGCAGTTTCACAGAAAGTTTCCTTCTGGTTTTTATTGGAGGGTATTTCTTTTTTGGCATATTCTTAAGAGCATTCCCAAATGTCCTTTCTCAGGTTCCACAGAAACAGTGATTTCAAACTGCTCAATAGAAAGAATGATTTAACACTATGAGACGAATACAGACATCACAAAGAAGTTGCTCCAAAACTTTCTGTCCAGTTTTCCAGGAAGACATTTCGTTTCTCACCAAAAGCATCTGGGCACCACTTAATATCCCTTCACAGATTCCTCAAAGACAGATCATCCAAACTGGGCAACATAGTGTAAGCTTTAACTCTCTGAAATGAATGCACATGTCAGAGATCAGTTTCTTGTAATGGTTCTTTCTGGATTTTATTCCCGGATATTTCACTTTTTGCCATAGTCTTGAATGTGCTGCAAAATATCACTTTTTCAGTTTTACAGCAACAGTGTTCAAACACTGCCTTTTGAGAAAACAGGTATAACTCCCTGAATAGAATGCACACATCACAAAGCAGTTCCTCAGAAAGGTTCTCTTCAGTTTTTATCGAAGATATCTCCTATTTCCCCACAGGCCTGAATATGCTCCCGAAATTCCTTTCTGAATCCATCCATGACGCAGTTACAAAACTGTGTAATAGAAAGAAAGTTTCATCTTTGTGGGATGAATAGACATATCTATCACAAAGCAATTTCACAGAAAGCTTCTTTCCAGTTTTTGTCTGAGGATACTACCTTTTTAACCATAGCCGTTCTTTTACTCCCAAATGTCCCCTGGTGGCTTTTTCTCCAAATGGCATTCCCCAATTCTTTATGAGAAGAAAAGTACAGCTCTGTGAGTGGAATGAACATGATACAAAGCAGGTTCTCGGATAACTTCTCTCCAATATCTATCTGAAGATATTTCTGTTTTCACCATTAGCATCAAAGCTCTCCCGAATATCCCTTTGCTGTCTAACCTAAAAGAGTGTTAGAATACTGCTCAATGAAAACAGAAGCTTAACCATGTGAGGGGGCTTTGTGTGACCTAGAGCAGTTTAACAGAATGTTTCCTTCTGGTTTTTATTGGAGGGTATTTCTTTTTCAGCATATTCTTAAAAGCGTTCCCAAATGTCCTTTCTCAGGTTCCACAGAATCAGTGATTTCAAACTGCTCAATCCAAAGAAATTTTTAACTGTATGAGATGAATACACACATCTCAAAGCCGTTGATCCGAAAGCTTCTCTCCAGTTTTCATTGGAAGACATTTCCTTTTTCTCCACAAGACTCCAGGCTCCACTTAATATCCCTTCACAGATTGCTAAAAGACAGAATTTCCAAACTGGAAACGTAGTGTAAGCTTTAACTCTCTGAAATGAATGCACTCGTCAGAGAACAGTTTCCTGCAACGCTTCTTTCTGGGTTTTATTTCTGGATACTTCACTTTTTGCCACAGTCTTCAATCCACTGCAAAATATCAGTTTTTCAGATTTATAGGAACAGTGTTAAAACACTGCCTTATGAGAAAAGAAGTATAACTCTCTAGTTGGAATACACACATCACAAAGCAGTTTCTCCAAAAGTTTATCTCCAGTTTTTATCTGAAGATATCTCCTATTTCCCCACAGGCCTCAATGTGCTCCTGAAAGTCCCTTCACGAATCCGTCCATGATGCAGTTTCAAAATTCCATAATAGAAAGAAAGTTTTATCTATGTGAGATGAATAGACATATCTATCACAACGCAGTTTCACAGAAAGCTACTTTCCAGTTTTGTCTGAGGATATTTCCTTTTTCACCATAGCCATCCATTTACTCCCTAATGTTCCCTGGTAGCTTTTTCTCCTAACGGGATTCCCCAATCCTTTATGAGAAGAAAAGTATAACTCTGTGAGTGGAATGCATACATCAAAAAGCAGCTTCTTGGAAATTTTCTCTCCAGTTTTTATCTGAAGATATTTCCTTTTTCACCGTAAGCCTCAAAGGGCTCCTGAATATCACTTCACAGACTAAACAAAAACAGTTTTAAATATTGCTCAATGAAAACAGAAGTTTAAATGTGTAAGTGGACTTCACGTGACCTAGAGCAGTTTCACAGAAAGTTTCCTTCTGGTTTTTACCATAGCGTATTTGTTTTTCAACATATTCTTAAGAGCATTCCCAAATGTCCTTTCTCACGTTCCACAGAAACAGTGATTTCAAACTGCTCAATCCAAAGAATGATTTAATCCATGAGATGAATACACACATCACAAAGCAGATGCTCCGAAAACTTCTCTCCAGTTTTCCTCGAAAGACGTTTCCTTTCTCACCACAAGCCTCTGAACGCCACTTAATATCCCTTCACAGATTGCTCAAAGACAGAGTTTCCAAACTGGGCAATGTAGTGTAAGCTTTAACTCCCTGAAATGAATGCACACGTGAGAGAGCAGTTTCTTGGAATGCTTCTTTCTGGGTTTTCTTCAGGGTATTTCACTTTTCACCCTAATCTTCAATGTGCTGCAAAATATCACATTTTCTGTTTTATAGGAACATTGTTCAAACACTGCCTGATGAGAAAAGAGGTATAACACCCTTAGTGAAATGTACATATCACAAAGCAGTTTCACAGAAATATTCTCTCCAGTTTTTATTTGAAGATATCTCCTATTTAACCACAGGCCTGAATGTGCTCCCGAATGTCCCCTTGCGCATCCATCCAAAACAGTTTTAAAACTGCATAATAGAAAGAAAGTTTTATCTATGTGAGATGAATAGATGTATCTAACACAAAGCAGTTTCACAGAAAGCTTCGCTCCAGTTTTTGTCTGAGGATATTTCCTTTTTCACCATGGCCATCTGTATAATCCCAAATGTTCCCTTGTAGCTTTTTCTCCAAAAGTGAATCCACAATCATCTAGGAGAAGGAAAGTATAATTCTGTGATACTAATGCACACATCACAAAGCAGCTCCTGGAAATTTTCTCTCCAGTATCTTTCTGAAGACATTTTTGTTATCACCGTAAGCCTCAAAGCTCTCCCAAGTATCACTTAGCTGAGTAACCTACGACAGTGTTAGAATACTGCTCAATGAAAACAGGAGCTTCACTGTGCAAGTGCACTTCACGTGACGTAGAGGAGTTTCACAGAAAGTTTTCTTCTGGTTTTTGTCCGAGTGTATTTCTTTTTCAGCATCTTCTTTACAGCGTTCCCAAATGTCCTTTCTCAGGTTCCACAGAAACAGTGATTTGAAACTGCTCAATCCAAAGAATGACTTAACTCTACGATATCAATACACACATCACAAAGCAGTTGCTCTGAAAGTCTCTCTCCAGGATTCATTGAAAGATGTTTCATTTCTCACCACAAGGCTCCAGGCGTCACTTAATATCCCCTCACAGATTCCTTAAAGACAGAGTTTCCAAACGGGGCAACGTAGTGTAAGCTTTAACTCTCAGAAATGAATGCACACGTTAGAGAGTAGTTTCTTGGAATGCTTCTTTCTGGTTTTTATTTCAGGATATTTCACTTTACGCCATAGTCCTCAATGGGCTGCAAAATATCACTTTCTCAGTTTTACAGGAATACTGTTCCAACACTGCCTTATGAGAAAAGAGTCATAACCTCCTGAGTGGAATGCACATATCACAAAGCAGTTTCCCAGAAAACTCCAAACGGAGTTCCCCAATCCTCTATGAGAAGAAAAGTATAACTGTGTGAGTGGAATGCACATGTCACCAAGCAGCTCCTTGGAAATCTTCTCTCCAGTATCCATCTGAAAATATTTCCGTTTTCACTGTAAGCCTAAAAGCGTTCAGGAGTATCCCTTAGCTGACTAAACCAAAAGAGTGTTACATATGTAACAAACCTGCACGTTATGCACATGTACCCTAGAACTTAAAGTATAAAAAAAAAAAAAAAAGAATATTGATCAATGAAAAGAGAAGCTTAACTGTGTGTGTAGACTTCCTGTGATCTAGAGCAGTTTCACAGAAAGTTTCCTTCTGGTTTTTATCGGATAAAATTCAGCATATTCATAAGAGCATCCCCAAATGTCCTTTCTCAGGTTCCAGAAAAACAGTGATTTCAAACTGCTCAATCCAAAGAAAGATTTAACTCTGTGAGATTAATACACACATCAGAAAGCAGTTGCTCCAAAAGCTTCTGTCCAGTTTTCATCGGAAGACGTTTCCTGTCTCACCACAATCCTTGGGGTGCCACTTAATATCCATTCACAGATTAATCAAAGACAGGTTTCCAAATTGGCAACGTAGTGTAAGCTTTAACTCTCTGAAATGAATGCACATGTTAGAGAACAGTTTCTTGGCACGCTTCTGTCTGGGTTTTATTTCCAAATATTTCACTTTTCGCCATAGTCTTCAATGTGTTGCAAAATATCACCTTTTCAGTTTTACAGGCACAGTGTTCAAACACTGTCTTATGAGAGAAGAGGTATAACTCCTTGAATGGAATGCACACATCACAAAGCAGTTTCTCAGAAAGCTTCTCTCCAGTTTTTATCTGAAGATATCTCCTATTTAACCACAGGCCTGAAAGTGCTCCCGTATGTACCTTCGCGAATCCATCCATGACGCAGTTTCGAAACTGCATACTAGAAAATAAGTTTTATCTATGTGAGATAAATAGACATATCTATCACAAAGCAGTTTCACAGAAAGCTTCTTTCCAGTTTTGTTTGAGGGCATTTCCTTTTTCACCATAGCCATCCATATAATCCCAAATGTTACCTGGTAGCTTTTTCTCCAAAAAGGATTCCCCAATCCTCTATGAGAAGAAAAACAATTCTGTGAACCTAATGAACACATCACAAAGCAGCTCTTTGGAAATGTTCTCTCTAGTATCTATCTGAAGACATTTCAGTTATCACCGTAAGCCTCAATGTGCTCCCGAGTATCACTTAGCTGACTAACCTACAACAGTGTTAGAATACTGCTCAATGAAAACAGGAGCTTAACTGTGCAAATGCACTTCACGTGAGGTAAAGCAGTTTCACAGAAAATTTCCTTCTGGTTTTTATTGAAGGGTATTTCTTTTTCAGCATATTCTTAAGAGCATTCCAAATCTCCTATCTCAGGTTACACAAAAACAGTGATTTCAAACTGCTAAATCCAAAGAATGATTTAACTCTATGAGATGAATATACACATCACAAAGCAGTTGCTCTCAAAGCTTCTCTGAAGTTTTCATCGGAAGACGTTTTCTTTCTCACCACAAGCCCAGGAGAGTCACTTAACATCCCTTCACAGACTCCTCAAAGACAGAGTTTACAAACTGGGCAACGTAGTTCAAGCTTTAACTCTCTGAAATGAATGTACACGTCAGAGAGCAGTTTCTTTGAATGCTTCTTTCTGGGTTTTATTTCAGGATATTTCACTTTTTGAGTGCTGCAAAATATCACTTTTTAACTATTAAAGGAACAGTGTTCAAATTGTGCATTATGAGAAAAGAGTTATAACTCCCTGAAAGGAATGCACACATCACAAGGCAGTTCCTCAGAAAGCTTCTCTCCAGTTTTTATCTAAAAATATCGGCTTTTTCACCGTATGCCTGAATGTGCGCCCGAATGTCCCTTTGCGAATCTGTCCATGACGCAGTTTCAAAACAGCATAACAGATAGAAAGTTTTATCTATGTGAGAGGAATAGACATATCTATCACAAATCAGTTTCAAAGAAAGTTTCTTTCCATTTTTTGTCTGAGGATATTTCCTTTTTCATCATAACCATCCACACACTACCGAATGTCCCCTGATAGCTTTTTCTTCAAAAGGGATTCCCCAATCCTCGATGAGAAGAAAAGTGTGCCTCTGTGAGTGGAATGCACACGTCAAGTTCAGCTCTCGGAAATCTTCTCTCCAGAATCTGTCTCAAGATATTTATTTTCACCGTAAGCCTCAAAGCACTCCCATATATCCCTTAGCTGACTAACCAAAAACAGTGTTAGAATACTGCTCAATGAAAATAGAAGCTTAACTGTGCGAGTGGACTTCACGTGACTTAGAGCAGTTTCACAGAAAGTTTCCTTCTGGTTTTTATCAGAGGCTATTTCTTTTCAAACCTATTCTTAAGCACGATCCCAAATGTCCTTTCTCAGGTTCTGCAGAAACAGTGATTTCAAACTGCTCAATCCAAAGATTGATTTAAGTCTATGAGATGAATATGCACATCAGAAATCAGTTGCTCTGGAAGCTTGTCTTCAGTTTTCATTGGAAGACGTTTACTTTCTCACCACAAGCCCAGGGGCGCCACTTAAAATCCCTTCACAGGTTTCTCAAAGACAGAGTTTCAAACTGGGCCACGTAGTGTAAACTTTAACTCTCTGAAATGAATGCACATGTCAGACAGCAGATTCTTGGAATGCTATTTTCTGGATTTGATTGCAGGATATTTCACTTTTTGCCATAGTCTTCATTGCGCTGGAAAATATCACTTTTTCACTTTTACAGGAACACTGTTAAAACACTGCCTTATCAGTAAAGAGGTACAACTCCCTGAGTGGAATTTGCACATGACAAAGCAGTTTTTCAGAAAGCTTCTCTCCTGTTTTAATCTGAAGATATCTCCTTTTTCAACGTACGCCTTAATGTGCTCCCAAATGTTCCTTTGCGAATCCGTCCAAGGTGCAGTTTCAAAACTGCATAATAGAAAAACTTTTCTCTTTGTGAGATGAATGAACATATCTATCACAAAGCAGTTTCACAGAAAGCTTCTCTCCAGTTTTAATCTGAAGATATCTCCTTTTCAACGTACGCCTTAATGTGCTCCCAAATATCCATTCACGAATCCGTCCAAGACGCAGTTTCAAAACTGCGTAATAAAAAAACTTTTCTCTTTGTGAGATGAATGGACATATCTATCACAAAGCAGTTTCACAGAAATCTTCTTTCCGGTTTTTGTCTGAGGATATTTCCTTTTCCAACATAGTCGTCCATATACTCCTGAATGTCCCCTGGTAGCTTTTTCTCCAAACGGGATTCCCCAATCTTTTATGAGAAAAAAAGTATAATTCTGTGATTGGAATGCACAGGTCACAAAGAAGCTAATCGGCAACCTTCTCTGCAGTATCTATCTGAAGATATTTCCGTTTTCACCATAAGCCTCAAAGCACTCCCGAGTGTCCCTTAGCTGACTAACCTAAAACGGCGTTTGAATACTGCTCAATAAAAACAGAAGCTTAACTGTGTGTGTGGACTTCCCGTGACCTAGAGCAGTTTCAGAGAAAGTTTCCTTCCTGTTTTTATTGGAGGGTATTTCATTTTCAGCATATTCTTAAGACCATTCCCAATTGCCTTTCTCAGTTTCCACAGAAATTGTGACTTCTAACTGCTTAATTCAAAGAATGATTTAACTCTATGTGATGAATACACACCACACAAAGAAGTTGTTCCAAAAGCTTCTCTCCAGTTTACATGAGAAGACGTTTCCTTTCTCACCACAAGCCTCCGGACACCACTTAATATCCTTTCACAGATTCCTTAAAGACAGAGTTTCCAAACTGGGCAACATAGTGTAAGCTATAGCTCTCTGACCAATGCACACATCAGAGAGCAGTTTCTTGGAATGCTTCTTTCTCGGTTTTAGTTCAGGATATTTCACTTTTCACTGTAGTCTTCAATGCGCTGCAAATTTTCACTTTTACCGGAACAGTGTGCAAACACTGCCTTATGATAAAAGTGGTTTAACTCCCTGAGTTGAAAGCACACATCACAAAGCAGTTTCTCAGAAAGCTTATCTACAGTTTTTATCTGAAGATATCTCCTATTTCCCCACAGTCCTGAATGTGCTCCCGAAAGTCCCTTCGTGAATCCGTCCATGACACAGTTTCACAATTGTGTAATAGAAGCAAAGTTTTATCTATGTGAGATGATTAGCCGTATCTATCACAGGGAAGTTACACAGAAAGCTTCTTTCCAGTTTTTGTCTGTGGATATTTCCTTTCTCATCACAGCTGTCCATATACCCCCAAAGCTCCCTGGTAGGTTTTTCTCCAAATGGGATTCCCCATGCTCTATGAGAAGAAAAACATAACTCTGTGAGTGGAATGCACACGTCACAAAGCAGCCCCTTGAAAATCTTCTCTGCAGTACCTATCTGAAGGTATTTCTGCTTTCACCCTAAACCTCAAAGCGTTCCCAAGTGTCCCTTAGCTGACTAACCTTAAAGAGTGTTAGAAAACTCCTCAATGAAAGCAGAAGCTTAACTGTGTGAGTGGACATCACGTGACCTAGAGCAGTTTCACAGAAAGTTTCCTTCTGGTTTTTATCGGAGGGTATTTCTTTTTCAGCATATTCTTAAGAGCGTTCCCAAATTGTCCTTTCCCAGGTTCCACAGAAACAATGATTTCAAACTGTTCAATCCAAAGAATGATTTAATTCTATGAGATGATGACACACATCACAAAGCAGTTGCTCCGAAAGCTGCTCTCCAGTTTTCATTCTAAGACGTTTCCTTTCTCACCACAATCCCACAGACGACACTGAATATCCCTTCACTGATTTCTCAAGGACAGAGTTTCCGAACTGGGTGACATAATGTAAGCTTTAAGTCTCTGAAATGAATGCACACGTCAGAGAGGAGTTTCTTGGAACGCTTCTTTCTGGGTTTTATTTCAGGATAGTTCACTTTTCACCATAGTCTTCAATGCGCTGTGAAATATCACTTCTTCAGTTTTACAGGATCAGAGTTCACACACTGCCTTATGAGATAAGAGGTAAAACTCCCTGAGTGGAATGCACACATCACAAAGCAATTTCTCAGAAAACTTTTCTTCAGTTTTTAATGAAAGATAATTCCTATTTCCCAACAGACCTGATTGTGCTCTCGAATACCCCTTCGTGAATCCGTCCTTGACGCAGTCTCAAAACTGTGTAATAGAAAGGAAGTTTTATCTTTGTCAGATGAATAGACATTCCTATCACAAAGTAGTTTCACAGAAAACTTCTTATCACTTTTTGTCTGAGGATATTTGCTTTTTCACCATAGCCGTTCATATAGTCCAGAGTGTCCCCTGGTCACTTTTTCTCCAAACGAGATTCCCCAATCCTCTATGAGAAGAAAAGTATAGCTCTGTGAGTGGATTGTATACGTCACAAAGCAGCTCCTCGGAAATATTTTCTCCAGTTTTTATCTGATGATATTAACTTTTTCACCTCAAGCCTCAAAGCGCTCCCGAATATCACTTCGAAAACTAAACAAAAACAGTGTTAGAAAAATGCTCAAAGAAAACAGAAGCTTAACTGTGCGAGTGAAATTCACGTGACCTAGAGAAGTTTCACAGAAAGTTCCTGTGGTTTTTATCAGAGGGTAATTCTTTTTCAGCATATTCTTAAGAGTGATTCCAAATGTCCTTTCTCAGGTTCTACAGAAGCAGTGATTTCAAACTGCGCAATCCAAAGAATGATTATTTCTGTGAGACGAATACACACATCACAAGTTAGTTGCTCCAAACGCTTCTGTCCAGTTTTCATCGGAAGACGTTTCCTTTCTCACTACAAGCCTCCGTGCACCACTTAATATCCCTTCACAGATTCCTCAAAGACAGAGTTTCCAAACTGGGCAATGTAGTGTAAGCTTTAACTCTCTGAAAAGAATGCACACGTCAGAGAACAGTTTCTTGAAATGTTTTTTCTGAGTTTTATTTCAGGATATTTCGCTTTTTGCCATAGTCTTCAAAGCACTGCAAAATATCACTTTTACAGTTTTACAGGAACAGTGTTCAAACACTGCCTTACGAGAAAAGAGGTACAAATCCCTGAGTAGAATGCACACATCACAAACCAGTTTCTCAGAAAGCTTCTCTCCAGTTTTTATCTGAAGATACTTCCTTTTTCCCCACCGGCTTGAATGTGCTCCCGAATAACCCTTCACAAATCCGTCCATGATGCAGTTTCAAACTACATAATTGAAAAAAGTTTTACCTATTTGAGATGGATAGCCATATCTCTCACAAAGCAGTTTCACAGAAAGCTTCTTTCCAGTTTTTGTCTCAGGATATTTCCTTTTTCACCATAGCAGTCCATATACTCCCGAATGTCCCCTGGTAGGTTTCTCTACAAATGGAATTCCTCAATCCTCGATGAGAAGAAAAGTATAAATTGGTTAGTGGAATGCACACTTCACAAAGCAGCTCCTCAGAAATCTTCTCTCCAGTATCTATCTAAAGATATTTCCGCTTTCACCATAAGCTTCAAAGCACTCCCTAGTATCCCTTAGCTGACCAAGCTGAAAGAATGTTAGAATAATGCTCAATGAATACAGAAGCTTAACTGTGCGAGTGGACTTCACGTGAACTAGAGCAATATCACGGAAAGTTTCCTTTTGGTTTTTATCTTAGGGTATTTCTTTTTCAGCATATTCTTAAGAGTGTTCACAGAATGATTCCTTCTTTTTTTTATTAGAGGGTATTTCTTTTCAACATATTCTTAAGAGCATTCTCAAAAGTCCTTTCTCAGGTTCCACAGAAACAGCGATATCAAACTGCTCAGTCCAAAGAATGATTTACCTCTATGAAATGACTATACACATCACAAAGCAGTTGCTCTGAAAGCTTCTCTCCAGTTTTCATCGGAAGACGTTTCCTTTCCCACTACAAGCCTCCGGGCACCACTTAATATCCCTTCACAGATTCCTCAAAGACAGAGTTTCCAAACTGGCTATGTAGTGTAAGCTTTAACTCTCTGAAAAGAATGCACATGTCAGAGAACAGTTACTTGGAATCATTCTTTCTGGGTTTTATATCAGGATATTTCACTTTTCGCCACAGTTTTCAAAGCACTGCAAAATATCACTTTTACAGCTTTACAGGAACATGTTCAAACACTGCCTTATGAGAAAAGAGGTACAACTCCTTGAGTGGAATGCGCACATCACAAACCAGTTTCTCAGAAAGCTTCTCTCCAGTTTTTATCTGAAGATATTTCCTTTTTCCCCACTGGGTTGAATGTGCTCCCGAATATCCCTTCGTGAATCTGTCCGTGACGCAGTTTCAAAACTATGTAATTGAAAAAAGTTTTACCTATGTGAGATGGATAGACATATCTATCACAAAGGAGTTTCACAGAAAGCTACTTTCCAGTTTTTTTCTGAGGATATTTTATTTTTCAACATAGCAGTCCATGTACTCCCGAATGTCCCCTGGTAGCTTTCTCTACAAATGGAATTCTTCAATCCTCGATGAGAAGAAAAGTAAAATTCTGTGAGTGGAACACACAAGTCACAAAGCAGCCCCTTGGAAATCTTCTCTCCAGTATCTCTCCTAAGATATTTACGTTTTCACTGTAAGCCTGAAACCACTCCGGAGTATCCCTTAGCTGACTAACCTAAAACAGTGTTAGAATACTGCTCAATGAATACAGAAGCTTAACTGTGTGAGTGGACTTCACGTGACCTAGAGCAGTTTCACAGAAAGTTTCCTTCTGGTTTTCATTGGAGGGTATTTCTTTTTCAGCATATTCTTAAGAGCGTTCCCAAATGTCCTTTCTAAGATTCCACAGAAACAACGATATCCAACTGCTTGATCCAAAGAATAATTTAACTCTATGTGGTGAATACAACATCACAAAGCAGTTGCTCCGAAAGCTTGTCTCCAGTTTTCATCGGATGACGTTTCCTCTCTCACCGCAAGCCTCAGGGCACCACTTAATATCCCTTCACAGATTCCTCAAACATGGAGTTTCCAAACCCGGCAACATAGTGTAAGCTTTAACTCTCTGAGATGAGTGCACAAATCAATAGCAGTTTGTTGGGACACTTCTTTCTGGGTTTTATTTCAGGATAATTCACTTTTCACCATAGTCTACAAGGCGCTGCAAATTATGGTTTTTCAGTTTCACAGGAACAGTGTTCAAACACTGCCTTATGAAAAATGTTGGATAACTCCCTGAGTGGAATGCACACATCAAAAGCAGTTTCTCAGAAATCTTCTCTGTAGTTTTTATCTGAAAATATCTCCCATTTCCCAAGAGGCCAGAATGTGCTCCCGAATGTCCCTTCGCGAATCTGTCCATGACGCTCTTTCAACACTGCGTAATAGAAAGAAAGTTTTATCTATGTGGGATGAATAGATATAACAATCCCAAAACAGTTTCACAGGAAGCTTCTTTTCAATTTTTTTCTCAGGATATTTCCCTTTCACCATAGCCATCCATATAATCCCAAAAGTCCCCTGGTAGCATTTTCTCCAATTGGGATTCCCCAACCTCTATGAGAAGAAAAGTATACCTCTGTGAGTGGAATGCACATGTCACAAAGCAGCTCCTTGGAAATTTTCTCTCCAGTATCTGTCTAAAGATATTTCCGTTTTCACCATAAGCCTCAAAGCGCTACTGAGTATTAATTAGTGGACTAAAATAAAACAGTGTTAGAATGCTGTTCAATGAAAACAGGATCTCAACTGTGTGAGTGAAAATCACGAGACCTACGGCAGTTTCACAGAAAGTTTCCTTCTGGTTTTTATTGGACGGTGTTTCTTTTTCAGCATATTCTTAAGAGCGTTCCCGAATGTCCTTTCTCAGGTTACAAAAAACAGTGATTTCAAACTGCTCAATCCAAAGAATGATTTAACTCTATGTGATGAATACACACATCACAAAGCAGTTGCTCCGAAAGCTTGTCTCCAGTTTTCATCCTAAGTCATTTCCTTTCTCACCAGAAGCCTACGGGCTACACTTCATATCCCTTCACAGATTCCTGAAAGACAGAGTTTCCAAACTGGGTAACGTGGTGTAAGTTTTAACTCTCTGAAATAAATGCACACATCAGAATTGAGTTTCTTGGAATGCTTTTTTCTATGTTTTATTACAGGATATTACTCTTTTTGCCATAGTCTTCAATATGCTGCAAAGTATCACTTTTTAAGTTTTACAGGAACAGTGTTCAAACACTGTCTTATGCAAAGAGAGGTATAACTCTGTGAGTGGAATGAACACATCACAAAACAGATTCTCAGAAATCTTTTCTCCAGCTTTTTTTTTTATTATTATACGTTAAGTTCTCGGGTACATGTGCATAACGTGCAGGTTTGTTACATATGTATACATGTGCCATGTTGGTGTGCTGCACCCATCAACTCGTCAGCACCCATCAATTCATCATTTATATCAGGTATAATTCCCCAATGCAATCCCTCCCCCATGCCCCCTCCCCATGATAGGCCCCAGTGTGTGATGTTCCCCTTCCTGAGTCCAAGTGA
>NC_045435.1:128287016-128287309 GCF_002776525.5 Piliocolobus tephrosceles | reverse complement strand
TGCTAAGAATGATGGTTTCCAGCTGCATCCATGTCCCTACAAAGGACGCAAACTCATCCTTTTTTATGGCTGCATAGTATTCCATGGTGTATATGTGCCACATTTTCTTAATCCAGTCTGTCACTGATGGACATTTGGGTTGATTCCAAGTCTTTGCTATTGTGAATAGTGCCGCAATAAACATACGTGTGCATGTGTCTTTGTAGTAGCATAATTTATAATCCTTTGGGTATATACCCAGTAGTGGGATGGCTGGGTCATATGGTACATCTAGTTCTAGATCCTTGAGGAAT
>NC_045435.1:128156432-128286616 GCF_002776525.5 Piliocolobus tephrosceles | reverse complement strand
ATTCTCTTTGAAGCAATTGTGAATGGAAGTTCATTCCTGATTTGGCTCTCTGCTTGTCTGTTACTGGTGTATAAGAATGCTTGTGATTTTTGCACATTAATTTTGTATCCTGAGATTTTGCTGAAGTTGCTTATCAGCTTAAGAAGATTTTGGGCAGAGATGATGGGGTTTTCTAAATACACAATCATGTCATCTGCAAACAGGGACAATTTGACTTCTTCTTTTCCTAACTGAATACCCTTGATTTCTTTCTCTTGCCTGATTGCCCTAGCCAGAACTTCCAACACTCTGTTGAATAGGAGTGGTGAGAGAGGGCATCCCTGTCTTGTGCCAGTTTTCAAAGGGAATTTTTCCAGTTTTTGCCCATTCAGTATGATATTAGCTGTGGGTTTGTCATAAATAGCTCTTATTATTTTGAGGTACGTTCCATCAATACCGAATTCGTTGAGCGTTTTTAGCATGAAGGGCTGTTGAATTTTGTCAAAAGCCTTTTCTGCATCTATTGAGATAATCATGTGATTCTTGTCTTTGGTTCTGTTTATTGCTGGATTACGTTTATTGATTTGCGAATGTTGAACCAGCCTTGCATCCCAGGGATGAAGCCCACTTGATCATGATGGATAAGCTTTTTGATGTGCTGCTGAATCCGGTTTGCCAGTATTTATTGAGGATTTTTGCATCGATGTTCATCAGGGAGATTGGTCTAAAATTCTCTTTTTTTGTTGTGTTTCTGCCAGGCTTTGGTATCAGGATGATGTTGGCCTCATAAAATGAGTTAGGGAGGATTCCCTCTTTTTCTATTGATTGGAATAGTTTCAGAAGGAATGGTACCAGCTCCTCCTTGTACCTGTGGTAGAATTCAGCTGTGAATCCATCTGGTCCTGGGCTTTTTTTGGTGGGTAGGCTATTAATTGTTGCCTCAATTGCAGAGGCTGCTATTGGTCTATTCAGGGATTCAACTTCTTCCTGGTTTAGTCTTGGAAGAGTGTACGTGTTCAGGAAATTATCCATTTCTTCTAGATTTTCTAGTTTATTTGCGTAGAGGTGTTTATAGTATTGTCTGATGGTAGTTGGTATTTCTGTGTGGTCGGTGGTGATATCCCCTTTATCATTTTTTATTGCATCTATTTGATTCGTCTCTCTTTTCTTCTTAATTAGCCTTGCTAGCGGTCTGTCAATTTTGTTGATCTTTTCAAAAAACCAACTCCTGGATTCATTGATTTTTTGGAGGGTTTTTTGTGTCTCTATCTCCTTCAGTTCTGCTCTGATCTTAGTTATTTCTTATCTTCTGCTAGCTTTTGAATGTGTTTGCTCTTGCCTCTCTAGTTCTTTTAATTGTGATGTTAGAGTGTCAATTTTAGATCTTTCCTGCTTTCTCTTGTGGGCACTTAGTGCTATAAATTTCCCTCTACACACTGCTTTAAATGTGTCCCAGAGATTCTGGTATGTTGTATCTTTGTTCTCATTGGTTTCAAAGAACATCTTTATTTCTGCTTTCATTTCGTTATGTACCCAGTAGTCATTCAGGAGCAGGTTGTTCAGTTTCCATGTAGTTGTGGGGTTTTGATTGAGTTTCTTAGTCCTGAGTTCTAGTTTGATTGCACTGTGGTCAGAGAGACAGTTTGTTATAATTTCTGTTCTTTTACATTTGCTGAGGAGTGCTTTACTTCCAATTATGTGGTCAATTTTGGAATAAGTGTGATGTGGTGCTGAGAAGAATGTACATTCTGTTGACTTGGGGTGGAGAGTTCTATAGATGTCTATTAGGTCCGCTTGGTGCAGAGATGAGTTCAATTCCTGGATATCTTTGTTAACTTTCTGTCTCGTTGATCTGTCTATTGTTGACAGTGGAGTGTTGAAGTCTCCCATTATTATTGTATGGGAGTCTAAGTCTCTTTGTAAGTCTCTAAGGACTTGCTTTATGAATCTGGGTGCTCCTGTATTGGGTGCATATATATTTAGGATAGTTAGCTCTTCCTGTTGGATTGATCGCTTTACCATTATATAATGGCCTTCTTTGTCTGTTTTGATCTTTGATGGTTTAAAGTCTGTTTTATCAGAGACTAGGATTGCAACCCCTGCTTTTTTTTTGTTCTCCATTTGCCTGGTAGATCTTCCTCCATCCCTTTATTTTGAGCCTATGTATGTCTCTGCATGTGAGATGGGTCTCCTGAAGACAGCAGACTGATGGGTCTTGACTCTTTATCCAGTTTGCCAGTTGTGTCTTTTAATTGGAGCATTTAGTCCATTTACATTTAAGGTTAATATTGTTATGTGTGAACTTGATCCTGCCATTATGATATTAACCGGTTATTTTGCTCATTAGTTGATGCAGTTTCTTCCTAGCCTCGATGGTCTTTACATTTTGGCATGTTTTTGCAATGGCTGGTACCTGTTGTTCCTTTCCATGTTTAGGGCTTCCTTCAGGGTCTCTTGTAAGGCAGGCCTGGTGGTGACAAAATCTCTAAGCTTTCTCTTATCTGTAAAGAATTTTATTTCTCCTTCACTGATGAAACTTAGTTTGGCTGGATATGAAATTCTGGGTTTAAAATTCTTTTCTTTAAGAACGTTGAATATTGGCCCCCACTCTCTTCTGGCTTGTAGAGTTTCTGCCGAGAGATCTGCTGTTAGTCTGATGGGCTTCCCTTTGTGGGTAACCCGACCTTTCTCTCTGGCTGCCCTTAAGGTTTTTTCCTTCATTTCAACTTTGGTGAATCTGGCAATTATGTGTCTTGGACTTGCTCTTCTGGTGGTGTATCTTTGTGGCGTTCTCTGTATTTCCTGAATTTGAATGTTGGCCTGCCCTGCTAGGTTGGGGAAGTTCTCCTGGATGATATCCTGTAGAGTGTTTTCCAATTTGGTTCCATTTTCCCCCTCACTTTCAGGCACCCCAATCAGATGTAGATTTGGTCTTTTACATAATCCCATACTTCTTGCAGGCTTTGTTCATTTCTTTTTCTTCTTTTTTCTTTTGGTTTCTCTTCTTGCTTCATTTCATTCATTTGATCCTCCATCGCTGATACTCTTTCTTCCAGTTGATCGAGTCGGTTACTGAAGCTTGTGCATTTGTCACGTATTTCTCGTGTCATGGTTTTCATCTCTGTCATTTCGTTTATGACCTTCTCTGCATTAATTAGTCTAGCTGTCAATTCTTCCACTCTTTTTTCTAGATTTTTAGTTTCTTTGCGCTGGGTACGTAATTCCTCCTTTAGCTCTGAGAGGTTTGATGGACTGAAGCCTTCTTCTCTCAGCTCATCAAAATCCTTCTCTGACCAGCTTTGATCCATTGCTGGCGATGGGCTGTGCTCCTTTGCAGGAGGAGATGCGCTCTTATTTTTTGAATTTCCATCTTTTCTGCCCTGCTTTTTCCCCATCTTTGTGGTTTTATCTGTCTCTGGTCTTTGATGATGGTGACGTACTGATGGGGTTTTGGTATAGGTGTCCTTCCTGTTTGATAGTTTTCCTTCTGACAGTCCGGACCCTCAGCTATAGGTCTGTTGGAGATTGCTTGAGGACCACTCCAGACCCTCTTTGCCTGGGTATCAGCAGCAGAGGTTGCAGAAGATAGAATATTTCTGAACAGTGAGTGCACCTGTCTGATTCTTGCGTTGGAAGCTTCCTCTCAGGGGTGTACTCCACCCTGTGAGGTGTGGGGTGTCAGACTGCCCCTAGTGGGGGATGTCTCCCAGTTAGGCTACTCAGGGGTCAGTGACGCACTTGAGCATTCAGACTGCCCCTTCTCAGATCTCAACCTCCGTGTTTGGAGATCCTCTGCTCTCTTCAAAGCTGTCAGACAGAGTCGTTCGCGTCTGGACAGGCCTCTGCTGCTTTAGCTGAGCCCTGTCCCCAGAGGCGGAGTCTACAGAGACTGGCAGGTTTCCTTGAGCTGAGCTGCTGTGAGCTCCAACCAGTTAGGGCTTCCCAGCGGCTTTATTTACCTACTTAAGCCACAGCGATGGCGGGCGCCCCTCCCCCAGCCTCGCTGCTGCCTTGTGGTTAGATTGCCGCAGACTGCTGTGTTAGCAAGGAGGGAGGCTCCGTGGGCGTGGGACCCTCCTGGCCAGGTATGGGATATAATCTCCGGTGTGCCGGTGTTACAGCGCAGTATTGGGTTGGGAGTTACCTGATTTTCCAGGTGTTGTGTGTCTCAGTTCACCTGGCTAGGAAAGGGACTCCCTTCCCCCTTGCGCTTCCCAGGTGAGGCGATGCCTCGCCCTGCTTCAGCTTTCGCTGGTTGGGCTGCAGCAGTTGACCAGCACTGATTGTCCAGCACTCCCGAGTGAGATGACCCCAGTACCTCAGTTGAAAATGCAGAAATCACCGGTCTTCTGTGTCGCTCGCGCTGGGAGATGGAGATTGAAGCTGTTCCTATTCGTCCATCTTGCTCCGCCCCCTCTCTCCAGCTTTTATCTGAAGATATCTCCTATTTGTCCACAGGCCGGAATGTGCTCCCGAATGTCCCTTCGTGAATCCATCCATGATGCCATTTCAAAATTGCGTTACAGAAAGAAAGTTTTATCTATGTGAGATGAATAGACATACATTTCACAAAGTAGTTTCACAGAAAGTTTCTTCTCCATTTTTGCTTGAGGATATTTCCTTTTTCACCAAAGCCGTCAATATACACCCGAATGTCCCCTGGTAGCTTTTTCTCCATCCGTGATTCCCCAATCCTCTATGAGAAGAAAAGTAAAACTCTGTGAGTGGAATGCACATGTCACAAATCAGCTCCTCAGAAATCTTCTCTCCAGTAACTATCTGAAGACATTTGCATTTTCACCGTGAGCCTCAAAGTGCTCCCGAGTATTCCTTTGCTGAGTAACCCAAAACAGTGTTGGAATACTGCTCAATGAAAATGGAAGCTTAAATGTGTGAGTGGAATTCAGGTGACCTAGATCAGTTTCACACAAAGTTTCCTATTGGTTTATATCAGAGGGTATATTTTTTCAGCATATTCTTAAGAGCATTCCCAAATGTTCTTTCTCAGGTTCCACAGAAACAGTGACTTCAAATTGTTCAATAACAAGAATGATTTAAACTTATGAGATGAATACACACATCACGAAGCAGTTTCTCTGAAAGCTTCTCTTCAGTTTTCATCAAAAGACGTTTCCTTTCTCACCACAAGCCTCCATGTGCCTCTTAACATCCCTTCACAGATTTCTTAAATGCAGAGTTTCCAAACTGAGCAATGCAGTTTAAGCTTTAACCCTCTGAAATGAATGCACACGTCAGAGAGCAGTTTCTTGGAATGCTTCTCTCTGGGTTTTATTTCAGGATATTCCACTTTTCACCGTACACTTCAATGTGCTGCAGAATGTCACTTTTTCACTTTTACAGGAACAGTGTTCAAACACTGCCTTAAGAGAAAAGAGGTATAAGTCCCCGAGTGGAATGCACACATCACAAAGCATTTTCTCAGAAAGCTTCTCTCCAGTTTTTATCTGAAGTTACCTCCCTTATCCCCACAGGCCTGAATGGGCTTCCAAAGATCTTTTTGCAAATCCGTCCATGACGTGGTTTCAAAACTGCGTAATAGAAAGAATGTTTTATCTATGTGAGATGAATAGACATATCTATCACAAAGCAGTTTCACAGAAAGCCTCTTTCCAGTGTTTGTCTGAGGATACTTCCTTTTTCATCACACCCGTCCATATACTGCCAATGTCCCCTGGTAGCTTTTTCTTCAAATGGGATTGGCCAATCGTCTATGAGAAGAAAAGTATAACTCTGTGAGTGGAATGCATACATCACAAAGCAGCTCCTCAGAATCTTCTCTCCAGTACATATCTGAAGATATATCCACTTCCACCCTAAGCCTCCAAGTTCTCCCAAGTATCCCTCAGATGACTAACCTAAAAGAGTGTTAGAAAACTCCTCAGTGAAAGCAGAAGCTTCACTGTGCGAGTGGAATTCATGTGACCTAGAGTAGTTTCACTGAAAGTTTCCTTCTGGTTTTTATCGGAGGATATTTCTTTCTCAGCATGTTCTTAAGAACATTCAGAAATGTTCTTTCTCAGGTTCCAGAGAAACAGTGATTTCAAAATGCTCAACCCAATGAATGATTTAACTCTGTGAGATGAATACACACATCTCAAAGCAGTTGCTCCGAAAGCTTCTGTCCAGGTTTCATCGGAAGATGTTTCCTTTCTCACCACAAGCCAAGAGTTGCTACTTAATATCCCTTCACAGATTCCTCAAAGACAGAGTTTACAAACTGTGAAATGGAGTGTAAGCTTTAACTCTCTGAAATGAATGCACATGTCAGAGAGCATTTTCTTGGAATGCTTCTTTCTGGGTTTTATTTCAGGCTATTTCACTTTTGGCCATAGTCTTCAATGCGCTGCAAAATATCACTTTTTCAGTTTCACAGAAACAGTGCTCAAACACTGACTTATGATAACAGTGGTAAAACTCCCTGAGTGGAATGCACACATCACAAAGCAGTTTATCAGAAATCTTCTCTGCAGTTTTTATTGGAAGATATCTCCTATTTCCCCACATCCCTGAATGTGCTCCCGAATGTCCGTTTGCTAATCCATCATGAAGAACTTTCAAAACTGCGTAATAGAAACAAAGTTTTATCTATGTGAGATGAATAGACATTTCTACCACAAAGCAGTTTCATACAAAGCTTCTTTCCAGTTTTTCTCAGGATATTTCTTTTTTCACCATAGCCGTCCTTATAATATCGAATGCCCCCTGGTCACTTTTTCTCCAAACGGGATTCCCCAATCCTCTATGAGAAGAAAATTATAACTTGGTGAGTGGAATGCACACGTCACAAAGCAGTTCCTTGGAAATCTAATCTCCAGTATCTATCCAGAGATATTTTCACTTTCACCGTAAGACGCAAACTGCTCCCGAGTATCCCTTACCTGGCTAACCTAAAACAGAGTTACAATACTCCTCAATGAAAACAGAAGTTTCATTGTGCGAGTGGACTTCACGAGACCTACAGCAGTTTCACAGAAAGTTCCTTCTGGTTTTTATTGGATGGTATTTCTTTTTCAGCATACTCTTAAGAGCGTTCCGAATTGCTCTTTCGTAGGTTCCACAGAAAAGGTGAATTCAACTGCTCAATTTAAAGAATGATTTGACTCTATGAGGTGTTCCCTTCTTGGAACACTTTGCAAACACGGTAGCCATGGATTCTGCAATGTGATATTTGGGAGCTCATTGAGGGCTAGGGTGAAAAATGAAATATCTTCAGACAGAAACTAGAAAGAAGCCATCTGAGAAACTGCATTGCAATGTGTGAATGGAACTCACAGAGTTACACGTTTCTCTTCAGTGAGGAGTTATCTAACACAGTTTTCTTGAATTCTGCATAAGATACTTCTGAGCCAAATGAAGCTTACAGTGACAAAGGAAATATCCTCAGAGGAAAACTAGAAAGAAGCTTTCTTAGAAACTTCTTTGTGATGTGTGAATTCATCTCACAGAGTTACACTGATGTTTCATGGAGCAGGCCATTAACACTTTTTTTTTTGAGGAACCTGAGAAGGGCTACTTTGGTTCGCATTGAGGCCTACGCTGATAAAGGAAATATCATGAGTAAAAAACAAGAAAGAAGGTTTCTGAGAAACTTCTTTGTGATCTGTGAATTCGTCTCACAGAGTTAAAACTTAATCCTCAGGAAGCAGTTTGGTATTAGTGCTCATGAAGCAGTTTGCTAACACACTTTTCGTGGAATCTGCAAAGTGATATTTGGGAACTCATTGTGAGCTATGGTGAAAAAGGAAATATCCTCAGATAATAACTAGAGAGAAGCTTTCTGAGAGATTGCTTTCTGATGTGTGACTTCATCACGCACAATTCCACCTTTCCCTTCTTGGAACAGTTTGCTAACACTGTTGTCGTGGATTCTACAAAGTGATATTTGGGAGCTCGTTGAGGGCTACGGTGAAAAAGGAAATATCCTCACACAGAAACTGGAAAGAAGCCTTCTGGGAAACGGCATTGCGATATGTGAATGGAACTCACAGAGTTACACGTTTCTCTTCAGTGAGGGGCTGGCTAACACAGTTTTCTTCAAATCTGCAATGGGATACTCCTTAGCGCAATGAAGCTGATGGAGACAAAGGAGATATCCTTGGAAGAAAATTAGAAAGAAACTCTCTTAGAAACTTCTTTGTGATGTGTCAATTCATCTCACAGAGTTACACTTACGTTTCATGGAGCAGGCCAACAACACTGTCTTTCAGGAACCTGAGAAGGACTAAAATGGATCACATTGAGGCATATGCTTATAAAGGAAATATCATCAGTTAAAAACGAGAAAGAAGCTTTCTGAAAAACTTCTTTGTGATCTGTGAATTCGTCTCACAGATTTACAAATTAGTCCTCAGGAAGCAGTTTGCTAACACTCTTTTCGTGGAAACTACAAAGTGATATTTGGGAGCCCATTGGGGCCTATAGTGAAAAATGAAATATCATCAGATAATAACTAGAGAAAAGCTTTCTGAGAGATTCCTTTCTCATGTGTGACTTCATCACGCTGAGAGCCACCTTTCCCTTCTTGGAACAGTTTGCTAACACTGTTGTCGTGTATACTGAAAAGTGATATTTGGGAGCTCATTGAGGGCTATGGTGAAAATGGAAACGTCCTCAGACAGAAATTGGAAAGAAGCCTTCTGAGAAACGGCATTGCGATATGTGAATAGAACTCACAGAGTTACACGTTTCTCTTCAGTGAGGAGTTAGCTAACACAGTTTTCTTGAATTCTGCAATAAGATACTTCTGAGTGAAATGAAGCTTACGGTGACAAAGGAAATATCCTCAGAAGAAAACTAGAAAGGAGCTTTCCTAGAAACTTCTTGGTGATGTGTGAATTCATCTCACACAGTTACACTTGTGTTTGATGGAGCAGGCCATTAACAGTGTCTTTCAGGAACCTGAGAAGGGCTACTTTAGATCACATTGAGACCTATGGTGATAAAGGAAATATCATCAGTTAAAAACGAGAAAGAAGCTTTCTGAGAAGCTTCTTTGTGATCTGTGAATTCGTCTCACAGAGTTACAACTTACTTCTCAGGATGCAGTTTGATAACACTCTTTTTGTGGAATCTGCGAAGGGATATTTGGGAGCCCATTGGGGCCTATGGTGAAAAAGGAAATATCCTCAGATAATAACTAGAGAGAAGCTTTCTGAGATATTGCTTTCTGATGTATGACTTCATCATGCACAATTCCAC
Source organism: Piliocolobus tephrosceles (assembly GCF_002776525.5). Classification (NCBI taxonomy): domain Eukaryota; kingdom Metazoa; phylum Chordata; class Mammalia; order Primates; family Cercopithecidae; genus Piliocolobus; species Piliocolobus tephrosceles. Next base: position 128,277,418 of record NC_045435.1, on the reverse strand, counting down.
CTTTCCCTTCTTGGAACAGTTTGCTCACACTGTTGTCATGGATTCTACAAAGTGATATTTTGGAGCTCATTGAGGGCTACGGTGAAAAAGGAAATATCCTCAGACAGAAACTGCAAAGAAACCTTCTGGGAAACTGCATTGCAATATGTGAATGGAACTCACAGAGTTACACGTTTCTCTTCAGTGAGGAGTTAGCTAACACTCTTTTCTTGAAATCTACAATGGGATACTTATTAACGCAATGAAGCTCACGGTGACAAAGGAAATATCCTCAGATGAAAACTAGAAAGAAGCTTTCGTAGTATCATCTTGGTGATGTGTGAATTCATCTCACAGAGTTACACTTATATTTCATGAAGCAGACCATTAACACTGTCTTTGAGGAAGCTGAGTAGGGCTACGTTGGATCGCACTGAGGCCTACACAGATAAAGGAAATATCATCAGTTAGAAATGAGAAAGAAGCTTTCTGAGAAGCTTCTTTGTGATCTGTGAATTCGTCTCACAGAGTTAAAACTTAATCCTCAGCAAGCAGTTTGCTAACACACTTTTCGTGGAATCTGCAAACTGATATTGGGGAGCTCATTGTGAGCTATGGTGAAAAAGGAAATATCCTCAGACAATAACTAGAGAGAAGCTTTCTGAGAGATTGCTTTCTGATGTGTGACTTCATCACTCAGAGTTCCACCCTTCCCTTCTTGGAACAGTTTGCTCACACTGTTGTCATGGATTCTTCAAACTGATATTTGGGAGCTCATTGAGCACTATGGTGAAAAAGGAAATATCCTCAGACAGAAACTGGAAAGAAGCCTTCTGGGAAACTGCATTGCAATATGTGAATGGAACTCACAGAGTTACACGTTTCACTTCATTGAGGAGTTAGCTAACACTGTTTTCTTGAAATCTGCAATGGGATACTTCTTAGCACAGTGAAGCTTACGGTGACAAAGTAAATATCCTCAGATGAAAAGTAGAAAGAAATTTTCTTAGAAACTTCTTGGTGATGTGTGAATTCGTCTCACAGAATTACACTTATATTTCATGGCGAAGGCCATTAACACTGTCTTTGAGGAACCTGAGAAGGGCTACTTTGGATTGCACTGAGGCCTACGCTGATAAAGGAAATATCATCAGTTAGAAACGAGAAAGAAGCTTTCTCAGAAGCTTCTTTGTGATCTGTGAATTCCTCTCACAGAGATAAAACTTAATCCTCAGGAAGCAGTTTGCTAACACACTTTTCGTGGAATCTGCAAACTGATATTGGGGAGCTCATTGTGAGCTATGGTGAAAAAGGAAATATCCTCAGACAATAACTAGAGAGAAGCTTTCTGAGAGATTGCTTTCTGATGTGTGACTTCATCACTCAGAATTCCACCCTTCCCTTCTTGGAACAGTTTGCTAACACTGTTGTCATGGATTCTTCAAACTGATATTTGGGAGCTCATTGAGTGCTATGGTGAAAAAGGAAATATCATCAGACAGAAACTGGAAAGAAGCCTTCTGGGAAACTGCATTGCAATATGTGATTGGAGATCACAGAGTTACACGTTTCACTTCAGTGAGGAGTTAGCTAACACTGTTTTCCTGAAATCTGCAATGGGATACTTCTTAGCACAGTGAAGCTCACGGAGAGAAAGGAAATATCCTCAGATGAAAACTAGAAGGAAGCTTTCTTAGAAACTTCTTGGTGATGTGTGAATTCATCTCTCACAGTTACACTTATATTTCATGGAGTAGGGCATTAACACTGTCGTTGAGGAAAATGAGAAGGGCTACAATGGATCGCATTGAGGCCTATGCTGATAAAATAAATATCATCAGTTAAAAACTAGAAAGAAGCTTTCTGAGAAACTTCTTTCTGATCTGTGAATTCATCTCACAGAGTTACAACTTAATCCTCAGGAAGCAGTTTGTTAACATAATTTTCGTGGAATCTGCAAAATGATATTTGGGAGCTCATTGTGAGCTATGGTGCAAAAGGAAATATCCTCAGACAATAACTAGAGATAAGCTTTCTGAGAGATTGTTTTCTGATGTGTGACTTCATCACTCAGGGTTCCACCCTTCCCTTCTTCGAACAGTTTGCTAACACTGTTGTCATGGATTCTGCAAAGTGATATTTGGGAGCTCACTGAGGGCTACGGTTTCTAAGGAAATATCCTCAGACAGAAACTGGAAAGAAGCCTTCTGGGAAACTGCATTGCAATATGTGAATGGAACTCACAGAGTTACACGTTTCTCTTCAGTGAGGAGTTAGCTAACACAGTTTTCTTGAAATCTGCGATGGGATACTTATTAGCACAGTGAAGCTTACGGTGACAAAGGAAATATCCTCAGATGAAAAGTAGAAAGAAGCTTTCTTAGAAACTTCTTTGTGATGTGTGAATTCATCTCACAGAATTACACTTATATTTCATTAAGAAGGCCATTAACGCCATCTTTGAGGAACCTGAGAAGGACTACATTGGATCGCTTTGAGGCCTAAGCTGATAAAGTAAATGTCTTCAGTTAGAAATGAGAAAGAAACTTTCTGAGAAGCTTCTTTGTGATCTGTGAATTCGACTCACAGAGTTACAACTTAGTTCTCTGGAACCAGTTTGCTAACACTCTTTTCGTGGTATCTGCAAAGTGATATTTGGGAGCCCATTGGGGCCCATAGTGAAAAAGGAAATATCCTCGGATAATAACTAGAGAGAAGCTTTCTGAGAGATTGCTTTCTGATGTGTGACTTCATCATACAGATTTCCACCCTTCCCTTCTTGGAACAGTTTGCTAACACTGTTGTCGTGGATTCAGAAATGTGGTATTTGGGAACTGATTGAGGGCTAGGGTTAAAAAGGAAATATCCTCAGACAGAAACTGGAAAGAAGCTTTCTGAGAAACCGCATTGCAATGTGTGGATAGAACTCACAGAGTTACACGTTTCTTTTCAGTGTGGAGTTAGCTAACACTGTTTTCTTGAAATCTGCAATGGGATACTTCTTAGCGCAATGAAGCTTACGGTGACAAAGAAAATATCCTCAGATAAAAACTAGAAAGTAGCTTTATTAGAAACTTCTTGGTGATGTGTGAATTCAACTCACAGAGGTACTCTTATATTTCATGGAGCAGGCCATTAACACTGTCTTTGAGGAACCTGAGAAGGGCTACTTTTGTTCACATTGAGGCCTACGCTGATAAGGGAAATATCATCAGTTAAAAACGAGGAAGAAGCTTTCTGAGAAACTTCCTTGTAGTCTTTGAATTTATCTCACAGAGTTACAACATTGTCCTCAGGAAACAGTTTGCTAACACACTTTTCATGGAATCTGCAAGGTGATATTCGGGAGCTCATTGTGAGCTATGGTGAAAAAGGAAATATGCTCTGACAGTAACTGAAGAGAAGCTTTCTGAGAGATTGCTTTCTGATGAGTGACTTCATCACGCAGATTTCCACCCTTCCCTTCCTGGAACAGTTTGCTAACAATGTTGTCGTGGATTCTGAAAAGTGATATTTGGGAGCTCATTGACGGCTACAGTGAAAAAGGAAATAACCTCAGAGAGAAACTGAAAAGAAGAATTCTGGGAAACTGAACTGAGATATGTGAATGGAACTCACAGAGTTACACGTATCTCTTCAGTGAGGGGTTCGCTAACACTGTTTTCTTGAAATCTGCAATGAGATACTTCTTAGCATAATGAAGCTGACGGTGACAAAGGAAATATCCTCAGATGAAAACTAGAAAGAAACTCTCTTGGAAACTTCTTGGTGATGTGTGAATTCATCTCACAGAGTTACACTTGTGTTTCATAGAGCAGGCCATTAACACTGTCTTTGTGGAACCTGAGAAAGGCTAATTTGGATCACATTGAGGCCTACACTGATAAAGAAAATATCATCAGTTAAAAACGAGAAAGAATATTTCTGAGAAGGTTCTTTGTGATCTGTGAATTCGTCTCACAGAGTTACAACTTAGTCCTCAGGAAGCAGTTTGCTAACACACTTTTCGTGGAATCTGCAAAGTGATATTCAGGAGCTCATTGTGAGCTATGGTGAAAAAGGAAATATCCTCCAAAAATAACTAGAGAGAAACTTTCTGAGAGATTCCTTTCTGATGTGTGACTTCATCGCTCAGAGTTCCGCCATTCTTGAAACAGTTTGCTAACTCTGTTTTCGTGGATTCTGAAAAGTGATATTTCTGAGGTCGTTGAGGGCTACGATGACAAAGTAAATATCCTCAGACAGAAACTGAAAAGGAGCCTTCTGAGAAACTGCATTGCGATGTGTGAATGGAACTCACAGAGTTACACATTTCTCTTCAGTGAGGAGTTAGCTAAAACAGTTTTCTTGAAATCTGCAATGGGATACTTCTTAACGCAATGAATCTAAGATGACAAAGGAAATATCCTCAGATGAAAATTAGAAAGAAGCTTTCTTAGAAACTTCTGGGTGATGTGCGAATTAATCTCACAGAGTTACACTTGTGTTTCATGGAGCAGGCCATTAACACAGTCTTTGAGGAACCTGAGTAGGGCTACTGTGTAACGAATTGAGGCCTACGCTGATAAAGGAAATATCATCAGTTAAAAACGAGAAAGAAGCTTTCTGAGAAACTTCTTTGTGATCTGTGAATTCGTCTCACAGAGTTACAACTAATTCCTCAGGAAGCAGTTTGCTAACACTCTTTTCGTGGAATCTGCAAAGTGATATTTTGGTGCCCATTGGGGCTCAAGGTGAAAAAGGAAATATCCTCAGATAATAACTAGAGAGAAGCTTTCTGAGAGATTGCTTTCTGATGTGTGACTCCAATACGCAGAGTTCCACCCTTCCCTTCTTGGAACAGTTTGCTAACACTGATGTCTTGTATTCTGAAAAGTGATATTTGGGAGCTCACTGAGGGCTATGGTGAAAAAGGAAGTATCCTCAGACAGAAACTGTAAAGAAGCCTTCTGTGAAACTGCATTGCGATGTGTGATTGCCTCTAACAAAGTTTCACGTTTCTCTTCAGTGATGAGTTTGCTAAGACAGTTTTCTTGAAATCTGCAATGGGATATTTCTTAGCACAGTGTTTCTTATGGAGACAAAGGAAATATCCTCAGAAGAAAAGTAGAAAGAAGCTTTCTTAGAAACTTCTTGGTGAAGTGTGAATTCATCTCACAGAGTTACACTTATGTTTCATGGAGTAGGCCATTAACACTGTGTTTGAGGAACCTGGGAAATTCTACTTTGGATCGCATTGAGGCCTAAACTGATAATGGAAATATCCTCGGTTAAAAACGAGAAAGTAGCTTTCTGAGAAACCTCTTTGTGATCTGTGAATTCATCTCACAGAGTTACAACTTAGTGCTCAGAAAGCAGTTTGCTCATACTCTTTTCGTGGAATCTGCAAAGTGATATTTGGGTGCCAATTGGGGCCCATGGCGAAAAAGGAAATATCCTCAGATAATAACTGGAGAGAAGCTTTCTGATAGATTGCTTTCTGATGTGTGACTTCATCACGCAGATTTCCACCCTTCCCCTCTTGGAACAGTTTGCTAACACTATTGTCATGAATTCTGCAAAGTGTTATTTTGGAGCTCATTGAGGGCTATGGAAAAAAGTAAATATCCTCAGACAGAAAATGGAACGAAGCCTTCTGGGAAACTGCATTGCCATGTGGGAATGCAACTCACAGAGTTACACGTTTCTCTTCAGTGATCAGTTTGCTAACATAGTTTTCTTGAAATATGCAATGTTATTTTTCTCAGACCAGTGAAGCTTACGGTGAGAAACGAAATATTTTGAGATGAAAAATAGAAAGAAGCTTTCCTAGAATCTTCTTGTTGATGTGTCAATTCATCTCAGAGAGTTACACTGATGTTTCATTGAGCAGTCCATTAACACTCTCTTTGAGGAACCTGAAAAGGGCAACTTTTGATCGCATTGAGGCCTACACTGATAAAGGAAATACCATCAGTTCAAAACGTGAAAGAAGCTTTCTGAGAAACCTCTTGTGATCTGTGAATTCATCTCACAGAGTTACAACTTATTCCTCAGGAAGCAGTTTGGTAACACTCCTTTCTTGGAATCTGCAAAGTGATATTTGGGAGCCTATTGGGGCCCATGGTGAAAAAGGAAATATCTTCAGATAATAACTAGAGAGAAGCTTACTGAGAGATTTCTTTCTGATGTGTGACTTCATCACACCGAGTTCCACCCTTCTCTTCTTGGAACAGTTTGCTAACACTGATGTCGTGGATTATGCAAAGTGATATTTTGGAGCTCATGGAGGGCTATGGTGAAAAAGGAAATATCCTCAGATAAAAACTGGAAAGAAGCTTTCTGAGAAACTGCATTGTGATGTGTGAATGCAACTCACAGAATTACACGTTTCTCTTCAGTGATCAGTTTGCTAACACAGTTTTCTTGAAATCTGCAATGGGATACTTCTTAGCGCAATGAAGCTTACTGTGACAAAGGAAATATCTTCAGATGAAAACTAGAAAGAAGCTTTCTTAGAAACTTCTTGGTGACATATGAATTCATCTCACAGATTTACACGTAAATTTCATGGAGGAGTCCATTAAAATGATCTTTGAGGAACCTGAGAAGGGCTACGTTGAGCGTGTTGAGGCCTATGCTGATTAAGGACGTATCATCTGTTTAAAACGTGAGAGAAGCTTTCTGAGAAACTTCTTTGTGATCTGTGAATTCATCTCACAGAGTTACAACTTATTCCTCAGGTAGCAGTTTGCTAACACTCTTTTTGTGGAATCTGCAAAGTGAAATTTGGGAGCCCATTGAGTCCCATGGTGAAAAAGGAAATATCCTAAGATAATAACTAGAGAGAAGCTTTCTGAGAGATTGCTTTCTGATGTGTGATTTCATCACACATATTTCCAACCTTCCTTTCTTGGAACAGTTTGCTGACACTTGTCGTGGATTCTGCAAAGTGATATTTGGGAGCTGTGAAACTGCTCTGTGTCATGTGAATTCTCCTCACACAGTTAAGCCACTCTTTTCATTGAGCAGTTTTATGACACTGTTTTTGTTTAGTCTGCAATGAGATACTCATGAACGCTTTGAGTCTTGCAGAGAGAAAGGAATCATCTTCAGATAGAAAATGGAGAGAAGCTTTCTGAGCAGCTGCTTTGTGACGTGTGCATTACTCTCACAGAAATATACCTTCCTTCCCCTAGAGGATTCCGGAATCCCTTTTGGAGAAAAGGCTACCAAGTGATATTTTGGTGTATAGTGATGAGGATGGTGAAAAAGGAAATATCCTCAGACAAAAACTGGAAATTAGATTTCTGTGAAACTGCCTTATGTTAGACGTATTTACTCATCTCGCATAGTTAAAACTTTAATTATATTACGCAGTTGGGACACTCCATCATGCACAGATCTGCGAAGGGCCTTTTGGGAGCACATTCAGGCCTACGGTGAAAGAGGAGATATCTTCAGATAAAAACTGCATAGAAGCTTTCTGAGAAACTACATTGTGATTATGAATTCCACTCAGGGATTTATACCTCTTTTCTCACAAGGTATACACTGTTCCTGTGAAACCTAAAAAGTGGTATTTCGGAACGCCTTGAGGACTATGGCAAGTAGTGAAATATACTGAAATAAAATCAAGGAAGAAGCGTTCCAAGAATCTGTTCTCTGGTATGTGCTTTCACTTCACAGAGTTCATGCTTACTCTATGTTGCCGTGTTTCAAAACTCTGTCTTTGAAGAATCTGTGAAGAAATATTTAGTCATGCCCAGAATCTTGTGGTGAGCGAAGAAACGTCTTCCGATGAAACCTGCAGTGAAACGTTCTGAGCAACTGCTTTGCGGTGTGTGTATTCCTCTCATAAAGTTAAATTATTCTTTGGATTGAGCAGCTTAAAATCACTGTTTTTGTGGAATCTGGAGAAGGACATCTGGGAATGATTTTTAGAATATGCAGAATGAAATATTCTCAGGTAAAATACAGAAGGAAGCTTTCTGTGAAACTGCTCTGTGTTGTCTTAATTCCTCTCACTCAGGTAAGCCTCTTTTTTCATTGAGCAGCTTTCTAGCCCTGTGTATGTTTAGCTTGTGATGGGATATTTGGGAGCATTTTGAGGCTAACGGTGAAGAAATAAATATGTTCAGACCGAAACTGGAGAGAAGCTTTGCGAGGAACTGCTTTGTGACATGTGCATTCCAGTCACAGTGTTATACCTCTCTTCTCATACAGCGTTGGGGAAACCCTTTTGGGGAAACAGGTACCAAGTGATATTCGGGAGCATGTTGGTGCCGATGGTGAAAGGAAAATAGCCTCAGACAAAAAATGGAAAGGAGCTTTCTAGGAATCTACTCTGTGATATGTGTAATCACCTCACATAGATAAAGCTTTCTTTACGTTAGGCAGCTTGGAAACTGTCATGGACGGATCCACGAGGAGACCTTCAGGAGCACATTCCGGACTATGGTGAGAAGTGAAATATCTTCAGATAAAACTGGAAAGAAGCTTTCTGTGAATCTGCTTTTTGCTATGTTTATTCATCTCACAAAGATGAAGCTTTCTTTACATTACGCAGCTTGGAAACTCTCTCATGGATGGATCCACCAAGGGATATTTTGGATGACATTCGTGCCCATGGTGAAATAGGAAATATAATCAGATGAAAACTGGAGTGAAGTTTCTGAGAAACTGCTTGGTGATGTGCGCATTCCACTCCGGGAGTTATAACTTTCTTCTCATAAGGCACAGTTAGAACACTGTTCCTGTAAAACCAGAAGAGTTATATTTGGAGCACTTTGAAGACTATGGCAAAAAGTGAAATGTCGTCCAATAAAAAACAGAGAGAAGCACTCAAAGAAATTGCTCTCTGACATGTCCATTCTTTTCACAGAAATAAAACTTACTCTACATTTCCCAGTTTGAAAGTTGGTATTTGAGGGTTCTGCGAAGGGATAATGAGTGGCGACCGGAGGCCTGTGTGAGGTAAGGAAATATCCTAAATCGAAAATCAGAGAGTAGCTTTTTGCGCAACAGTATTGTGATGTTTGTATTCATCTCATAGAGTTAAATCATTCTTTTGATTGAGCAGTTTGAAATCACTGTTTCTGTGGAATCTGAGAAAGGACATTTGGAAACGCTCTTTAGAATATCCTGAAAAAGAAATAACCTCAAAGAGAAAGAAGAAGGAAGCTTTGTTTGAAACTCCCCTTTGTCTCGTGAATTCCGCTCATGCAGTTTAGCTTCCCTTTTCATTGAGCTGTATCATAACACTGTTTTTGTTTAGTCTGCGAAGGGATATTCTGGAGGGCTTTGAGACTTACGGTGAGAAAGGAAACGTCTTCAGATAGAAACTGGAGGGAAGCTTACTGAAGAGCAGCTTTGTGACATGTGTATTCCACTCACAGAAATATACCTTTCTTCTCCTAGAACATTCTGGAATCCCTTTTGCAGAAAAAGCTACCAAGTGATATTCGGGAGTATAGAGATGACTATGGTGAAAAAGGAAATATCCTAAGACAAACACTGGAAAGTAGATTTCTGTGAAACTGCTTTTTGTTGGATATATTTATTCGTCTAACATAGTTAAAACTTTAATTATATTATGCAGTGTGCAAACTTCGTCATGCACAGATCCGCGAAGTGACATTCGGGAGCACATTCAGGCCTATGGTGAAAGAGGACATATCTTCAGATAAAAACTGGACAGAAGCTTTCTGAGAAACTACTTTGTGATATATGCATTCCACACATTGAGTTATACCTCTTTTCTCACAAGGCAGTGTTTGAACACTGTTCCTGTGAAACCGAAAATGTGATATTTTGAAGGCATTGAGGACTATGGCGAATAGTGAAATATTCTGAAATAAAATCGAGGAAGAAGCGTTCCAACAATCTGCTCTCTTCTATGTGCATTCACTTCACAGAGTTAATGCTTACTATATGTTGCCCAGTTTGGAAACTCTGTCTCTGAAGAATCTGTGAAGGGATATTTAGTGATGCCCGGGGGCTGGTGGTGAGCGAGGAAATGTCTTTTGATAAAACCTGCAGAGAAACCTTCTGAGCAACTGCTTTGTGATGTGTGGATTTGTCTCATAGGGTTAAACCATTCTTTGGATTGAGCAGCTTGAAATCACTGTTTTTGTGGAATCGAGGAATGATATTTTGGAACGATCCTTAGAATATGGAGAAAGAAATATCCGCAGGTAAAATCCAGAAGGAAGCTTTCTGTGAAACTGCTCTGTGTCATCTTAATTCCTCTCACTCAGGTAAGCCTTTGAGCAGTTTCCTTGCCCTGTGCATGTTTCACGTGTGATGGGATATTCAGGAGTACTTTGAGGCTAATGGTGAAAAAGGAAATATGTTCAGACCGAAAATGGAGAGAAGCTTTCCGAAGAACTGCTTTGTGATTTGTTCATTCCAGTCACAGGGTTATACCTCTCTTCTCATACAGGGTCAGGGAAACGCTTTTGGAGAAACAGGTAGCAGGTGATATTCAGGAGCATGTTGATACTGATGGTGAAAAGGGAAATAGCCTCAGACAACAAATGGAAAGAAGCTTTCTAGGAAACTACTCTGTGATATGTATAATCATCTCACATAGATAAAGCTTTCTTTACATTACACAGCTTGGAAACAGTCATGGGCGGATCCACGAAGGGACCTTCGCGAGCACATCCTGGACTCTGGTTAAAAAGAAAATATCTTCAGATAAAAACTGGAAAGAAGCTTTCTGTGAATCTGCTTTTTATTATGTTTATTCATCTCACATTGATGAAGCTTTCTTTACATTACGCAGTTTGGAAACTCACTCGTGGATGTTTGGGATGACAGTCGGGCCTATGGTGAAATAGGAAATATAGTCAGATAAAAAGTGCACAGAAGCTTTCTGAGAAACTGCTTGGTGATGTGTGCATTCCAGTCAGGGACTTATAACTTCCTTCTCATAAGGCACAGTTAGAACACTGTTCCTGTAAAACCAAAAGAGTGATATTCGGAGCACATTGAAGACTATGGCAAAAAGTGAAATGTCAATTAATGCAAAACAGAAAGAAGGACCTGAAGAAACTGCTCTTTGACATGCCCATTATTTTCACAGGGTTAAAGCTTACTCTATATTTCCCAGTTTGCAAGTCGGTCTTCAAGGGTTCTGGGAAGAGATAGTAAGCTGCTACTGAAAGCCTGTGTGAGGCAAGGAAATGTCTTCCATCGAAAATTAGAGAGAAGCTTTCATGCAACTCTTTTGAGATGTTTGTATTCATCTCATAGAGTTAAATCATTCTTTGAATTGAGCAGTTTGAAATCACTGTTTCTATGGATTCTGAGAAAGGACATTTGGAAACGCTCTTTAGAATATCCTGAAAAAGAAATAACCTCAGAGAGAAACCAGAATGAAGCTTTCTGTGAAACTGCTCTGTGTCACATGGATTCCACTCACACAGTTATGATTCTCTTTTCATTGAACTGTATCATAACATTGTCTTTGTTTAGTCTGCAAAGTATTTCCTGGAGGGCTTTGAGGCTTACGGTGAAAAAGGAAACATCTTCAGATAGAAATTGGATAGAAGGTTTCTGAGGAGCTCCTTTGTGACGTGTGCATTCCACTCACAGAAATATACCTTTCTACACCAAGAGGATTCCTGAATACCTTTTGGAGAAAAAGCTACTAAGAGATATTCAGGAGTATAGTGACGACTATGGTGAAAAAAGAAATATCCTCAGACAAAACCTGGAAAGAAGATTTTGGTGAAATTGCTTTGTGTTAGATATATTTATGTGTGTCACATAGTTAAAACTTTAATTATATTACGCAGTGTCGAAACTCCATCATGCACAGATCCACGAAGGGACATTTGGGAGCACATTCAGACCTACAGTGAAAGAGGAGATATCTTCAGACAAAAACTGAGTAGAAGCTTTCTGAGAATCTACTTTGTGATGAATGCATTCCACTCAGGGAGTTATACCTCTTTTCTCACAAGGCAGTGTTTGAACACTGTTCCTGTGAAACCGAAAAAGTGATATTTCCGAACTCATTGAGGACTATGGCGAATAGTGAAATATACTGAAATAAAATCGAGGAAGAAGCCTTCCAAGAATCTGCTCTCGGATATGTGAATTCACTTAACAGAGTTAACGCTTACTCTATGTTACCGAGTTTTGAAACTCCGTCTTTGAAGAACATGTGAAGGGATATTTAGTGACGTGTGGTCGCTTGTGGTGAGCGAGGAAACGTCTTCCGATGAAACCTGCAGAGAAACCTTCTGAGCACTGCTTTGCAATGTGTGTATTCGTCTCATAGAGTTAAAGCATTTTTTGGATTGAGCAGCTTGGAATCACTCTGTTTGTGGAATCAGAGGAAGGATATTTGGGAACGATCCTAGGAATATGGAGAAAGAAATATCCTCAGGTAAAATCCAGAAGGAAGCGTTCTGTGAAACTCCTCTGTGTCGTCTTAATTCTTCTCACTCAGTTAAACCTCTCTTTTCATTGAGCAGTTTTCTAGTCCTGTGTATGTTTAGTGTGAGATGGAATATAAGGGAGCACTTTGAGGCTAACGGTGTAAAAGGAAATATGTTCAGACCGAAACTGGAGAGAAGCTTTCCGAGGCACTGCTTTGTGACGTGTGCATTCCAGTCACAGTGTTATACCTCTCTTCTCATACAGCATCGGGGAAACTCTTTTTGAGAAACAGGTTCCAAGTGATATTCATGAGCATGTTGATGCTGATGGTGAAAAGGGAAATAGCCTCAGAAACAACCTGGAAAGAAGCTTTCTAGGAAACTACTCTGTGATATGTCTAATCATCTCACATAGATAAAGCTTTCTTTACATTACACAGCTTGGAAACTGTCATGCACAGATCCACGAAGGAACCTTCGGGAGCACATTCAGGACTAGGGTGAAAAAGGAAATATCTTCAGATAAAAACTGGAAAGAAGCTTTCTGTTAATCTGCTTTTTGATGTGTTTATTCATCTCACATAGATGAAGCTTACTTTACATTACGGAGCTTGGAAGTTTTCACATGGATGCATTCGTGAAGCGATATTTGGAATCGCATTTGGGCCTATGGTGAAATAGGAAATATCATCATATAAAAACTGGAAAGTAGCTTTCTGAGAAACTGCTTGCTGATGTGTGTATTCCACTCAGTGAGTTATAAATTTCTTCTCATAAGGCATAGTTTGAACACTGTTTTTGTAAAACCAAAAGAGTGATATTCGGAGCACATTGAAGACTATGGCAAAAAGTGAAATGTCGTCCAAAAAAAAAAAACAGATAGAAGCAGTGGAAGAAACTGCTCTCTGTCATGTTCACTCTTTTGAGAGGGTTAAAGCTTACTCTACATTTCCCAGTTAGAAAGTCCATCTTAGATGTTACTGTGAAGGGATATTAAATGGCAACTGGGGGCCTGTGTTAAGCAAGGAAATGTCTTCCATCAAAAATTGGAGAGAAGCTTTCTGCGCACCACTTTTGTGATGTTTGTATTCATCTCATAGAGTTAAATCATTCTTGGGGCTGAGCAGTTTGAAATCACTGTTTCTGTGGGCTCTGAGAAAGGACATTTGGAAATGCTCCTGAATATCCTGAAAAAGGAATAACCTCAGAAAGAAACCAGAAAGAGATTTCCGTGAAACTGCTCTGTGTCACATGAATTCTGCTCACACAGTTAAGCTTCTCTTTTTATTGAGCTGTATCATAACACTGTTTTTGTTTAGTCTGTGAAGGGATATTCAGGAGCTCTTTGAGGCTTACAGTGAGAAAGGAAACGTCTTCAGATAGAAACTGGATAGAAGCTTTCTGAGGAGCTCCTTTGTGACATGTGCATTCCACTCACAGAAATATACCTTTCTTCTCCTAGAGGATTCCGCAATCCCTTTTGGAGAAAAAGCTACCAAGAGATATTCGGGACTGTAGAGACGACTATGGTGAAAAAAAGTATATCCTCAGACTAAAACTGGAAAGAAGATTTCTGTGAAAATGCTTTGTGTTAGATATATTTATTCAACTTGCATAGTTAAAACTTTAATTATATTACGCAGTTTGGAAACTGTCATGGACAGATCCACAAAGGGACCTTCGGGAGCAAATTTTGGACTAGGGTGAAAAAGGAAATATCTTCAGATAAAAATTGGAAAGAAGCTTTCTGTGAATCTGATTTTTGCTACGTTTATTCATCTCAGACAGATGAAGGTTTCTTTATATTATGCCGCTTGGAAACTCCCTCATGGATGGATCCTTGAAGGGATATTTGGGATCACATTCTGACCTATGGTGAAAGAGGAAATATAGTCAGATAAAAACTGGAGAGACACTTTCTGAGAAACTGCTTGGTGATGTGTGCATTCCACTCAGGGAGTTATAACTTTCTTCTCATAAGGCACAGTTTGAACACTGTTGCTGTAAAACCAAAAGAGTGATATTCAGAGCACATTGAAGACTATGGCAAAAAGTGAAATGTCGTCCAATAAAAAAGAGAAAGAAGCACTCGAAGAAACTGCTCTCTGACATGTCCATTCTTTTCAAGGGATAAAGCTTACTCTATATTTCCCAGTTCAAAAGTAGGTCTTTGAGGGTTCTGCGAAGGGTTAGTATTGGTGACCGGAGGCCTGTGTGAGGCAAGGAAATGTCTTCAATCGAAAATCAGAGAGACGCTTTCTGTGCAACTGCTTTGTGATGTTTGTATTCATCTCATAGTATTAAATCATTCTTTGGATTGAGCAGTTTGAAATCACTGTTTCTGTAGAATCTGAGAAAGGACATTTAGAAATGCTCTTTAAAATATCCTGAAAAAGAAATAATTTCAGAGAGAAACCAGAAGGAATCTTTCTGTGAAACTGCTCTGTGTCACTTGAATTCTGCTTACACCGTTAAGCTTCTCTTTTCATTGAGCTGTATCATAACACTGTTTTTGTTTAGTCTGCGAAGGGATACTCCAGAGGGCTTTGAGGCTTATGGTGAGAAAGGAAATGTATTCAGATAGAAACTGGATAGAAGCTTTCTGAGGAGCTGCTTTGTGACATGTGCATTCCATTCAGAGATATATACCTTTCTACTCCTAGAGGATTCTGGAATCTCTTTTGGAGAATAAGCTACCAAGAGATATTCAGGAGTATACGGACGACTATGGTGAAAAAGGAAATATCCTAAGACAAAAACTGGAAAGAAGATTTATGCGAAACTGCTTTGTGTTAGATAAATTTATTCGTCTCACATAGTTAAAACTTTAATTATATTATGCAGTTTTGAAACTCTGTCATACACAGATCTGTGAACGGACATTCGGGAGCACATTCAGGCCTATGGTGAAAGAGGAGATATCTTCAGACAAAAACTGGATAGAAGCTTTCTGAGAAACTACTTTGTGATGTATACATTCCACTCAGGGAGTTATACCTCTTCTCTTACAAGGCAGTGTTTGAACACTGTTCTTGTGAAACCGAAAAAGTGATATTTCAGAACGCCTTGATGACTATGGCGAATAGTGCAATACACTGTAATAAAATCAAGGAAGAAGCGTTCGAGGAATCTGCTCTCTGATATGTGCATTCACTTCACAGAGTTATTGCTTACTCTGTTTTGCCCAGTTTTGAAACTCTGTCATTGAAGAATTTGTGAAGGGATATTTAGTGATGCCCGGAGGCTTGTGGTGAGTGAAGAAACATCT
Source organism: Piliocolobus tephrosceles (assembly GCF_002776525.5). Lineage (NCBI taxonomy): Eukaryota > Metazoa > Chordata > Mammalia > Primates > Cercopithecidae > Piliocolobus > Piliocolobus tephrosceles. Next base: position 128,261,800 of record NC_045435.1, on the reverse strand, counting down.
TTCGATGAAACCTGCAGAGAATCTTTCTGAGTAACTGCTTTCAATGTGTGTATTCGTCTCAAGGTGTTAAATCATTCTTTGGATTGAGCAGCTTGAATTCAGTTTTTGTGGAATCTGCAAAAGGACATTTGTGAACGATCCTTAGAATATGGAGAAAGAAATATCCTCAGGTAAAATCCAGATGGACGCTTTCTGTGAAACTGCTTTGTGTCCCCTTAATTCCTCTCATTTAGTTCAGCCTCTCTTTGCATTGATCAGTTTACTAACCCTGTGTATGTTTAGCGTGTGTTGGCATAATCGGGAGCACTTTGAAGCTTACATTAAAATAGGAAATATGTTCAGAACGAAACTGGAGAGAAGCTTTGCGAGGAACTGATTCATGACAGGTGCATTTCATTCACAGTGTTATATCTCCCTTCTCATACAGTGTCGGTGAAACCCTTGTGGAGGAACAGGTACCAAGTGATATTCGAGAGCATGTTGATGCCGATGGTGAAAAGGGAAATAGCCTCAGACCAAAACTGGAAAGAAGCTTTCTAGGAAACTACTTGATTTGTTTTTTAAGAACCAACAGAGTGAGCACAAAAGAACCAGTGACTAGGCAAGGCTAAAAGCAAAACTGCAAATTTATTCTTTGGTCATCTAACTCCAGGAAAACAGCTGTGTAAGGTGAAGTCTGTGGGCCTTCGGCAAAGGAGGCCAAGAGAGTCGCCCAGGTGGAGTTCCTAATGCAGTCCCGACAAGAGTCGGGGCTGAGGAAGCCTACACGGTGCGCCTGCTGGGAGTGGCTTTTCTAGGAGTGGAAGGGCAATAGGCAGGGCACAGGCGAGTCGAGGGGGAAGGCTCCACATGTGCCACCAGGTAAATCTTGGTGTCTTCGGATTGACATCACCTGGCGCATGCCTGGTTGGTGTGCACCTTCCCAGGCGCCAGTTGCATTTTCATGCACACGGGAAGAGTTGGTGATGAAGAACCTGGAAATGCGCCATCTTGCCTCCGTTCGTCCAAAAATTACTCAGTGGTATGTGTAATCATCTCACATAGATAAAGCTTTCTTTACATTACGCAGCCTGGAAACAGTCATGCGCAGATCCATGAAGGGACCTTCAAGAGCACATTCAAGACTAGGGTGAAAAAGAAAATATCTTCATATAAAAACTGGTAAGAACCTTTCTGTGAATCTTCCTTTTGCTATGTTCATTCATCTCACATAGATGAAGCTTTCTTTACATTACACAGCTTGGAAACTCCCTCCTGGATGGATCCTCATAGGGATATTTGGGACCACATTCACGCCTATGGTGAAGGAGGAAATATAGTCAGATAAAAACTGGAGAGAAGCTTTCTGAGAAACTGCTTGGTGATGTGTGCATTCCACTCAAGGAGTTAAACTTTCTTCTCATCAGGCACAGTTTGAACACTGTTCCTGTAAAACCAAAAGAGTGATATTCCGAGCACATTGAAGACTATGGCAAAAAGTGAAATGTCGTCCAATAAAAAACAGAAAGAAGCACTCGAAGAAACTGCACTCTGTAATGTCCATTCTTTCCACAGGGTAAAAGCTTACTCTACATTTCCCAGTTTGAACGTCGGTCTTTGAGGGTTCTGCAAAGGGATCGTAGCTGGCAACAGGAGGCCTGTGTGAGGCAAGGAAATGTCTTCCATCAAAAATCGGAGAGAAGCTTTCTGCACAACTCTTTTGTGATGTTTGTATTCATCTCATAGAGTTAAATCATTCCTTAGATTGAGCAGTTTGAAATCACTGTTTCTGTGGAATCTGATAAAGGATATTTGGAAACGGTCTTTAGAATAACCTGAAAAAGAAATAACCTCAGAGAGAAACCAGAAGGAATCTTTCTGTGAAACTGCTCTGTGTCACGTGAATTAAGCTCACACAGTTAAGCTTCTCTTTTCATTGAGCTGTATCATAACACTGTTTTTGTTTAGTCTGCCACGGGATATTCTGGAGGACATTGAGGCTTATGGTGAGAAAGGAAACGTCTTCAGATAGAAACTGGAGAGAGCTTTCTTAAAAGCTGCTTTGTGACATATGCATTCCACTCACAGAAATATACCTTTCTTCTCCTAGAGGATTCCAGAATTTCTTTTGGAGAAAAAGCTACCAAGAGATATTCGGGAGTAAAGCGACAACTATGGTGAAAAAGGAAATATCCTCAGACAAAAACTGGAAAGAAGATTTCTGTGAGACTGCCTTGTGTTAGATATATTTATTCATCTTGAATAGTTAATACTTCAATTATATTATGCAGTTTGGAAACTCCTTCATTCACAGATCCACGAAGGATCGTTCAGGAGCACATTCAGGCCTACGGTGAAAGAGGAGATATCTTCAGATAAAAACTGGATAGAAGCTTTCTGAGAAACTACTTTGTGATGTATGCATTCCACTCAGGGAGTTATACCTCTTTTCTCACAAGGCAGTTTTTGAACACTGTTCCTGTGAAACAGAAAATGTGATATTTCAGGGTGCATTTAGGACTATGGCAAAAAGTGAAATGTACTGAAAGGAAATCGAGTAAGAAGCATTTCAAGAATCTGCTCTCTGATAAGTGCATTCACTTCACAGCGTTAATGCTGATTCCATGTTGCCCAGTTTCGAAAATCTGTCTTTGAAGAATCTGTGAAGGGATATTTAGTGATGCCCGGAGGGTTGTGGTGAGCAAGGAAACATCTTCGGATGAAATCTCCAGAGAAACTTTCTGAGCAACTGCTTTGCGATGTGTGTATTCATCTGATAGAGTTAAACCCTCTTTGGATTGAGCAGCTTGAAATCACTCTTTTTGTGGAATCTGAGGAAGAATATTTGGGAACAATACTTAGAATATGGAGAAAGAAATATTTTCAGGTAAAATCCAGAAGGAAGCTTTCTTTGAAACTGCTCTCTGTCATCTTAATTCTGCTCCCTCAGTTATGTCTCTCTTTTCATTGAGGACATTTGGAAACGCTCTTTAGAATATCCTGAAAAAGAAATAACCTCAGAGTGAAACCAGAAGGAAGCATTCTGCGAAACTGCTCTTAGTCACGTGAATTCCCCTCACTCAGTTAAGTCTCTCTTTTCACACTTTGAGGCTTACGGTGAAAAAGGAAATATATTCAGACCGAAACTAAAGAGAAGCTTTCCAAGGAACTGCTTTATGATGTGTGCATTCCACTCACGGTGTTATACCTGTCTTCTCATACAGCGCTGGGGAAACCCTTTTTTAGAGACAGGTACCAAGTGATATTCTGGAGCATGTTGATGCTAATGGTGAAAAGGGAAATAGCCTCAGAAAAAAACTGGAAAGAAGCTTTCTAGGAAACTATTCTGTGATATGTGTAATCACCTCACACAGATTAAGTTTTCTTTACATTACACAGCTTGGAAACTGTCATGGACGGATCCACTAAGGGACCTTCAGGAGCACATTCAGGACTATTGTGGAAAAGGAAATATCTTCAGATAAACACTCGAAAGAAGATTTCTGTGAATCTGCATTTTCCTATATTCATTCAACTCACATACTGGAAGCTTTCTTTACATGACATGGTTTGGAAGTCCCTCATGGATGGATCTGCAAAGGGATAGTAGGGATCACATTCATGTCTAAGGTGAAACTGCATTGTGACCTGTGAATACACCACACAGAGTTACAATTTCCTTTTCATTGATCCGTTTGCTAACACTCTTTTCTTGAAATTTGCATTGGGATATTTCTTACTGCAATGAAGCTGACGGAGACAACGGAAATTTCCTCAAATAAAAACTAGAAAGTAGCTTTCTGAGAAACTTCTTTGTGATATGTGAATTCATCTCACCGAGCTACAACTTTGTTTTCACGAAACAGTTTGCTAATACTGTTGTCGTGGCATCTGCAAAGTGATATTTGGGAGAGCATTGAGGCCCATGGTGAAAACGGAAGTATTCTCAGATAAAAACTAGAAAAAGTCTTTCTGAGAAATTGCTTTCTGACGTGTGAGTTAGTCACAAAAATATTCATCGTTCCCTTCTTGCAGCAGTTTGCTAACACTCGTCTTGTGGAATGTGCAGAGTGATATTTGGGATCTCATTGAGGGCTATGGTGAAAAAGGAAATATCCTCAGATAAAAACTGGAATGAAACATTCTGAGAAACTGCCTTGTGACGTATGAATACAACTCACAGAGTTACTCTTTCCTTTTCATTGATCCGTTTGCTGACACTCTTGTCTTGAAATCTGCATTGGGATATTTCTTAGCACAATGAAGCTGACGGTGACAAAGGAAATTTCCTAAAATAAAAACTAGAAAGTAGCTTTCTGAGAAACTTCTTTGTGACCTGGGAATTCATCTCACTGAGTTACAACTTTGTGTTCATGAAGCAGTTTGCTAACACTGTTGTGATGGAATCTGTAAAGTGATATTTGGGAGCGCACTGAGGCCCATAGTGAAAACGGAAATATCCCCAGGTGAAAACTAGAAAGAAGTTTCCTGAGAAATTGCCTTCAATATGTGAATTCATCACACAGAGATTCACCTTTCTCTTCTTGTAGCTGTGTGCTAACACTGTGTTCGTGGATTCTGTAGCACTGACTTTGTGGAAGCTCAGAAGTGATGTCTTGGATATCGTTGAATCCCATGATGAATAATGAAATATCTTCAGACAAATCTGCAGAGAAGCCTTCTCAGAAACTTCTCTGTTTTGGGGAATTCAGCTGACAGTGTTAGATGATTGTTTTCATTCAGAAGCTTGCTAACAGAGTTTTCACAGAAACTGCAATAAGACACACAGTGGCGCTCTGAGACCACGAATAACCTCAGCTCAAAGAAGAATGAAACTTTCTGAGAAACTGCTCTGTGATGTGTGAATTCAACTCATTGAGTTACTCCTGTGTTTTGTGGAGCCGTTGGCTAGCCCTTTTTTTGTGGAATCTGAGAAATGATATTTCGGATCCCTTTGAAGACTATAGGGCCAAAGGAAATCTCCTCTGTTGAAAATGAGAAAGAACCTTTCTGAGAAACTTCAATGTGATAGGTGAATTCACCTCACAGAGTTACACCTTTCTCCTCATGAAGCCGTTTGCAGAGACTGTTCTCGTGGAATTTGCAAGAAGACATTTGGGAGCCCAGTGAGGGTTGTGTTTAAAAAGGAAATCTCCTCAGATAAAAACTGGAAGGAAGCATTCAGAGAAACTGCCTTGTGACGTGTGAATACAACCCACAGAGTTACACTTTCCTTTTCATTGATCTGTTTGCTAACACTCTTTTCTTGAAATCTGCATTGGGATATTTCTTAGTGCAATGAACCTGATGGAGACAAATGAAATATCCTAAAATAAAAACTAGAAAATAGCTTTCTGAGAAACTTCTTTACTATATGTGAATTCATCTCACTGAGTTACAACTTTGTCTTCACGAAGCAGTTTGCTAACACTGTTGTCGTGGAATCTGTTATGTGATATTTGGAATCATATGGAGGCCCATGGTGAAAAGGCAAATATCTTCAGATAAAATCTAGAGAGAATCTTTCTAATAAATTGCTTTGTGATTTGTGAATTCATCACAGAGACATTCACCTTTCCCTTCTTGTAGCAGTTTCCTAACAGTGTTTTCGTGGAATATGCAAAGTGATATATGATAGCGCATTGAGGCCTATGGTGAAAATGGAAATATCCTCAGATAATAACAAGAAAGAACCTTTCTCAGATGTTGCTTTCTGCTGTGTGAACACATAACACAGAGATTCACTTTTCCCTTCTTGCAGCAGTTTCCTAACACTATTGTCATGGATCATGCCAACTGATATTTGGGAGCTCATTGAGGGCTGCGGTGAATAAGGAAATACCCTCAGATAAAAACTGGAAAGAAGCGTTCTGAGAAACTTCTTTTTGACATGTGAATTCATCTCACCGAGTTACAACTTTGTCTTCATGAAGCAGTTTGCTAACACTGTTGTTGTGCAATCTGCAAAGTGATATTTGGGAGCTCATTGAGGGTTATGGGGAAAAAGGATATATCCTAAGATTAAAACTGGAAAGAAGCCTTCTGGCAAACTGCATTATGATGTGTGAATGCAACTCACAGGGTTACAATTTTCTCTTCAGAAATCAGTTTGCTAACACAGTTTTCTTGAAATCTGCAGTTGGATACTTCTGAGCCCAATGAGGCTTACCATGACAAAGGAAATATCCTCAGACAAAAACTACAAAGAAGCTCTCTTAGAAACTTCTTTGTGTTGTGTCAATTGATCTCACAGAGCTACACTTATGTTTCATGGAGCAGTCGATTAACTCTGTCTTTGAGGAACACGAGAAGTGCTACCTTGGATCGCTTTGAGGCCTACACTGTTACAGGAAATATCGTCAATTAAAAACCTGAAAGAAGCTTTGTGATAAAGATCTTTTTGATGTGTAAATTCTTCTAACAGAGTAACAACCTAGTCTTCATGAAGCAGTTTGCTAACAGTGTTTTCATGGAATCTGCAAAGTGATATTTGGGAGTGCATGGAGGCCTATGGTGAAAAAGGAAATATCTTCAGATAATAACTAGAAAGAAGCTTTCTCAGAAGTTGTTTTCTGATGTGTGACTTCATAACACAGAGATTCACTTTTCCCTTCTTGCAGCAGTTTCCTAACACTGTTGTTGTGGATGCTGCAAAGTGATATTTGGGAGATCATTGAGGGCTATGGTGAAAAAGGAAATATCCTCAGATAAAAACTGTAAAGAAGGGTTCCTAGAAACTGCCTTGTTACAAGTGGATGCAACTCACAGAGTTACACTTTCCTTTTCATTGATCCATTGCTAAGACTCTTTTCTTAAAATCTGCATTGGGATATCTCTAAGCACAATGAAGCTGATGGTGAGAAAGGAAATATCCTCAAAGAAAAACTAGAAAGTAGCTTTCTGAGAAAATTCTTCGTGACATGTTAATTCATCTCACCGAGTTACAACTTTGTCTTCATGAAGCAGTTTGCTAACGCTGTTGTCGTGGAATCTGCAAAGTGATATTTGGAAGCTCATTGAGGGCTACGGTGAAAAAGGAAATATCCTCCGAGAAAAACCGGAATGAAGCTTTCTGAGAAACTGCTTTGTGATGTGTGAATTCATTTCAAAGTGTTACACCACTGCTTCACGGAGGAGTCTGCTAGCACTGACTTTGTGGAAGCTAAGAAGTGATGCCTTGGATATCGTTGAATCCCATGGTGAATAATGAAACACCTTCAGATAAATCTGCAGAGAAGCCTTGTCAGAAACTTCTTTGTTGTGGGTGAATTCAGCTCACAGGGTCAGATGAAGGTTTTCATTCTGGAGCTTGCTAACACTGTTTTTGCAGAAACTGCAATAAGACCCATGATGGTTCTCTGAGACCACAAATAACCTTAGCTAAAACAAGAAAGAAGCTTTCTGAGAAACTACTCTGTGATGTGTGAATTCAACTCACTGAGTTACTCCTGTGTTTCTTGGAGTCGTTGGCTAGCCCAGTTATTGTGGAATCTGAGAACTGATATTTCGGATCCCTTTGAAGACTATAGGGCCAAAGGAAACATCCTCCGTTAAAAATGAGAAAGAAGCAGGGGGCGGAGCAAGATGGCCACATAGGAACAGCTCCAGTCTCCATCTCCCAGCGCGAGCGACACAGAAGACCAGTGATTTCTGCATTTTTCAACTGAGGTACTGGGGTCATCTGACTCGGGAGTGGCGGACAATCTGTGCGGGTCAGCTGCTGCAGCCTGACCAGCGAGAGCTGAAGCAGGGCGAGGCATCGCCTCACCTGGGAAGTGCAAGGGGGAAGGGAGTCCCTTTTCCTAGCCAAGGGAACTGTGACACACAACACCTGGAAAATCGGGTAACTCCCACCCCAATACTGTGCTGTAAGCACACCGGCACACCAGGAGAATATATCCCACACCTGGCCGGGAGGATCCCATGCCCACGGAGCCTCCCTCCTTGCTAACACAGCAGTCTGAGGCAATCTAACCGCAAGGCAGCAGTGAGGTTGGGGGAGGGGCGCCTGCCATCGCTGAGGCTTAAGTAGGTAAACAAAGCCACTGGAAAGCTTAAACTGGGTGGAGCTCACAGCACCTCAAGGAAACCTGCCTGTCTCTGTAGACTCCACCTCTGGGGACAGGGCTCAGCTAAAGCAGCAGAGGCCGGTCCAGACGTGAACGACTCTGTCTGACAGCTTTGAAGAGAGCAGTGGATCTCCCAACATGGAGGTTGAGATATGAGAAGGGGCAGACTGCCTGCTCAAGTGGGTCCCTGACCCCTGAGTAGCCTAACTGGGAGACATCCCCCACTAGGGGCAGTCTGACACCCCACACCTCACAGGGTGGAGTACACCCCTGAGAGGAAGCTTCCAAAGCAAGAATCAGACAGGTGCACTCGCTGTTCAGCAGTATTCTATCTTCTGCAACCTCTGCTGCTGATACCCAGGCAAACAGGGTCTGGAGTGGACCTCAAGCAATCTCCAACAGACCTATAGCTGAGGATCCTGACTGTCAGAAGGAAAACTATCAAACAGGAAGGACACCTATACCAAAACCCCATCAGTACGTCACCATCATCAAAGAACAGAGGCAGATAAAACTACCAAGATGGGGAAAAAGCAGGGCAGAAAAGCTGGAAATTCAAAAAATAAGAGCGCATCTCCCCCTGACATGGAGCACAGCCCATCGCCAGCAACGGATCAAAGCTGGTCAGAGAATGATTTTGACGAGATGAGAGAAGAAGGCTTCAGTCCATCAAACCTCTCAGAGCTAAAGGAGGAATTACGTACCCAGCGCAAAGAAACTAAAAATCTTGAAAACACAGTGGAAGAATTGACAGCTAGACTAATTAATGCAGAGAAGTCATAAACAAAATGACAGAGATGAAAACCATGACACGAGAAATACGTGACAAATGCACAAGCTTCAGCAACTGACTTGATCAACTGGAAGAAAGAGTATCAGCGATGGAGGATCAAATGAATGAAATGAAGCGAGAAGAGAAACCAAAAGAAAAAGAAGAAAAAGAAATGAACAAAGCCTGCAAGAAGTATGGGATTACATAAAAAGACCAAATCTACGTCTGATTGGGGTGCCTGAAAGTGAGGGGGAAAATGGAACCAAATTGGAAAACACTCTTCGGGATATCATCCAGGAGAACTTCCCCAACCTAGCAGGGCAGGCCAACATTCTAATTCAGGAAATACAGAGAACGCTACAAAGATACTCCTCCAGAAGAACAACTCCAAGACACATAATTGCCAGATTCACCAAAGTTGAAATGAAGGAAAAAAATCTTAAGGGCAGCCAGAAAGAAAGGTCGGGTTACCCACAAAGGGAAGCCCATCAGACTAACAGCAGATCTCTCGGCAGAAACTCTACAAGCCAGAAGAGAGTGGGGGCCAATATTCAACGTTCTTAAAGAAAAGAATTTTAAACCCAGAATTTCATATCCAGCCAAACTAAGTTTCATCAGTGAAGGAGAAATAAAATTCTTTACAGATAAGCAAATGCTTAGCGATTTTGTCACCACCAGGCCTGCCTTACAAGAGACCCTAAAGGAAGCCCTAAACATGGAAAGGAACAACCGGTACCAGCCATTGCAAAAACATGCCAAAATGTAAAGACCATCGAGGCTAGGAAGAAACTGCATCAACTAATGAGCAAAATAACCAGTTAATATCATAATGGCAGGATCAAGTTCACACATAACAATATTAACCTTAAATGTAAATGGACTAAATGCTCCAATTAAAAGACACAGACTGGCAATCTGGATAAAGAGTCAAGACCCATCAGTCTGCTGTATTCAGGAGACCCATCTCACATGCAGAGACATACATAGACTCAAAATAAAGGATGGAGGAAGATCTACCAAGCAAATGGAGAACAAAAAAAGAGCAGGGGTTGCAATCCTAGTCTCTGATAAAACAAACTTTAAACCACCAAAGATCAAAACACACAAAGAAGGCCATTACATAATGGTAAAGGGATCAATCCAACAGGAAGAGCTAACTATCCTAAATATATATGCACCCAATACAGGAGCACCCAGATTCATAAAGCAAGTCCTTAGAGACTTACAAAGAGACTTAGACTCCCATACAATAATAATGGGAGACTTCAACACTCCACTGTCAACATTAGACAGATCAACGAGACAGAAAGTTAACAAGGATATCCAGGAATTGAACTCATCTCTGCACCAAGCGGACCTAATAGACATCTATAGAACTCTCCACCCCAAGTCAACAGAATATACATTCTTCTCAGCACCACATCACACTTATTCCAAAATTGACCACATAATTGGAAGTAAAGCACTCCTCAGCAAATGTAAAAGAACAGAAATTATAACAAACTGTCTCTCAGACCACAGTGCAATCAAACTAGAACTCAGGACTAAGAAACTCAATCAAAACCGCTCAACTACATGGGAACTGAACAACCTGCTCCTGAATGACTACTGGGTACATAACGAAATGAAAGCAGAAATAAAGATGTTCTTTGAAACTAATGAGAACAAAGATACAACATACCAGAATCTCTGGGACACATTTAAAGCAGTGTGTACAGGGAAATTTATAGCACTAAGTGCCCACAAGAGAAAGCAGGAAAGATCTAAAATTGACACTCTAACATCACAATTAAAAGAACTAGAGAGGCAAGAGCAAACACATTCAAAAGCTAGCGGAAGGCAAGAAATAACTTAGATCAGAGCAGACCTGAAGGAGATAGAGACACAAAATCCCTCCAAAAAATCAATGAATCCAGGAGTTGGTTTTTTGAAAAGATCAACAAAATTGACCGACCGCTAGCAAGACTAATAAAGAAAAAAAGAGAGAGGAATCAAATAGATGCAATAAAACATGATAAAGGGGATATCACTACCGACCCCACAGAAATACAAACTACCATCAGAGAATACTATGAACACCTCTACGCAAATCAACTAGAAAATCTAGAAGAAATGGATAATTTCCTGGACACCTACACTCTCCCAAGACTAAACCAGGAAGAAGTTGAATCCCTGAATAGACCAATAGCAGCCTCTGAAATTGAGGCAACAATTAATAGCCTGCCCACCAAAAAAAGCCCAGGACCAGATGGATTCACAGCTGAATTCTACCAGAGGTACAAGGAGGAGCTGGTACCATTCCTTCTGAAACTGTTCCAATCAATAGAAAAAGAGGGAATCCTCCCTAACTCATTTTATGAGGCCAACATCATCCTGATACTAAAGCCTGGCAGAGACACACAAAAAAAGAGAATTTTAGACCAATATCCCTGATGAACATCGATGCAAAAATCCTCAATAAAATACTGGCAAACCGGATTCAGCAGCACATCAAATAGCTTATCCACCATGATCAAGTGGGCTTCATCTCTGGGATGCAAGGCTGGTTCAACATTCGCAAATCAATAAACGTAATCCAGCATATAAACAGAACCAAAGACAAGAACCCCATGATTATCTCAATAGATGCAGAAAAGGCTTTTGACAAAATTCAACAGCCCTTCATGCTAAAAACGCTCAATAAATTTGGTATTGATGGAATGTACCTCAAAATAATAAGAGCTATTTATGACAAACCCACAGCTAACATCATACTGAATGGGCAAAAACTGGAAAAATTCCCTTTGAAAACTGGCACAAGATAGGGATGCCCTCTCTCACCACTCCTATTCAACATAGTGTTGGAAGTTCTGGCTAGGGCAATCAGGCAAGAGAAAGAAATCAAGGGTATTCAGTTAGGAAAAGAAGAACTCAAATTGTCCCTGTTTGCAGATGACATGATTGTATATTTAGAAAACCCCATCGTCTCAGCCCAAAACCTTCTTAAGCTGATAAGCAACTTCAGCAAAGTCTCAGGATACAAAGTTAATGTGCAAAAATCACAAGCATTCTTATACACCAGTAACAGACAAGCAGAGAGCCAAATCAGGAATGAACTTCCATTCACAATTGCTTCAAAGAGAATAAAATACCTAGGAACCCAACTTACAAGGGATGTAAAGCACCTCTTCAAGGAGAACTACAAACCACTGAGTTTGTGTCCTTTGTAGGGACATGGATGCAGCTGGAAACCATCATTCTTAGCAAACTATCACAAGAAGAGAAAACCAAACACCACATGTTCTCACTCATAGGTGGGAACTGAACAATGAGTTCACTTGGACTCGGGAAGGGGAACATCACACAATGGGGCCTATCATGGGGAGGGGGGAGGGTGGAGGGATTGCATTGGGGAGTTATACATGATATAAATGAGGAATTGATGGGTGCTGACGAGTTGATGGGTGCAGCACACCAACATGACACATGTATACATATGTAACAAACCTGCACGTTATGCACATGTACCCTAGAACTTAAAATATAATAAAAATAAATAAATATATAAATAAACAAATGGGATAAGATGTGCCCAGCCATTACCTCCTCACTAGACTAATCTAGAGCTGTGAGTACCTGCCTAAGAAGAGATATAGAGAATTCAACAAGAGTTTTGAAGACAACAGACACGAATAAAGATTGGAAAAAAGAGAGTTGTGAGGAAACGTCAAAGAAAATGCATTGTAAAAGTGAAAGCATGGGACAATTTAATAATGTCCTTCAAGTATATGCGAAGCTGCTCAGTAGAGCTGCTGACCAGCTGTTCCTAATATTCCTTGAAATCATAAGTTGGAAGGAGACAAAAATTGTAATTTAACAGATTCATATCAAGGAAGAGATAAGGCATCAGAGATGGAACAAATTAGATTTCTAGATCACCAAGAGAGCACTATTTAAAATAATGATAAATTGCACATTTTTTGATGGATATTTCCTATGCCAATATGCTCTCTATGGTGAGAATACGTACCATTGTCCACTATCCCCCCTTTCCTTAGAGAATAAATTGTCACTAACAGGAGGTGACATAGGCTCCCAATGTTTTCATTCATTCATCTCTTTTTTTTTTTTTTTTTCATTCTCATAAACCACCACTTTCTCCTATGTTCCTTTCATTCCAAACAAAACAAACTATTGCTCTGTTGTCTTCTGGTCTTTCACAAATCCTGTTTCCTCTGCCTAGAATACAGTTCTTTGTTCCACCCACCCTGACTCCTGCTCATCCTATAAGACCTGACTGTCACAGGGCCCCTTCCTCTGTGAGGTTTTCATCTTCCTCCTGTCAGTACAGAGGAAAGCAATGCCTGCAGGTCTCAGACCAGGATGAACACCACTGCAACAGAACACATTGGGTTTATTTCTCCTTGCAACAAGGGATGGCACTTGCTATGGAAGATGTGGGACATATCGATAAGAGGATGTTGAAAGGATTTGGGCTTTCATTGGATAATCTCAGGGAAGATATTTTAAAAGCAGGGGTTTTCTCTAGATTAGATGTCATCAGAAGACAGGAGCAATTCTAAGATTGGGCTTATCAGTAAGTTTTATCCACAAGGAGGGCCACCTAGGAAAAGGATAAAGCTGTGATTGACAGGAAGTACCAATCACTCATTTTAGTTGAGAAATAAGGAAGCTTGTCATTTTGTGGGTAATGTGGTAAACTTGCTTTTGTCTGTACAAAATTATGAAATGACCTTGTTTTGTTTTATCATGATTTTATACTGAACTTGTCTGTGGTTGGTATTGTGTAAGATTGTTTATATCCAGTAGAAGAGTAACAGAATTCAACTGTGAGTGCCAGGTCAGCTTCTAGATGTCAGGGAGTGGCATTTTCTCTTTCTCAGAAGCTACACATTCTGTTCTTCTAAAACCATATTCAATGTTTCTATTCAATCATTTGTTACATCCTATTTTAACCAAACAAATTCATGGTGTATTATACTCAGTAAAGTTTTGATGTATGAATGAAAAAAAAAAAAATGAGAAAGAAGCCTTCTGAGAATCTTCAACGTGATCTGTGAATTCATCTCACAGAGTTACACCTTTCTCCTCATGAAGCCATTTGCCGAGACTGTTCTCGTGGATTTTGCAAACTGATATTTGGGAGCCCAGTGAGGGTTATGGTGAAAAAGGAGATCTCCTCAGATAAAAACTGGACGGAGGCGTTCAGAGAAACTGCATTGTGACCTGTGAATACAACTCACAGAGGTACACTTTCCTTTTCATTGATTCGTTTGCTATCAATCTTTTCTTGAAATCTGCTTTGGGATATTTCTTAGCGCAATGAAGCTGATAGTGAAAAAGGAAATATCCTCAGATTAAAAACTAGAAAGTTGCTTTCTGAGAAACTTACTTGTGTCATGTGAATTCATCTTACTGAGTTACAACTTTGTCTTCACGAAGCAGTTTGCTAGCACTGTTGTCGTGGAATCTGCAAAGTGATATTTGGGAGCTCCTTGAGGGCTATGGTGAAAAAGAAAATATACTCAGATAAAAACTGGAAAGAAGCATTCTGAGAAACTGCATTATGATGTTTGAATGCAACTCACAGAGTTACGCTTTTCTCTTCAGATATCATTTTGTTAACACAGTTTTCTTGAAATCTGCAATTGGATACTTCTGAGCGCAATGAGGCTTACGGTGCCAAAGAAATATCCTCAGACAAAAACTACAAAAAGCTCTCTTAGAAACTTCTTTGTGATGTGTCAATTCATCTCACAGAGTTACACTTACATTTCATGGATCAGTCGATAAACACTGTCTTTGAGGAACCTGAGAAGTGCTACCTTGGATTGCATTGAGGCCTATGCTGTTATAGGAAATGTCCTCAATTAAAAACGTGAAAGACTCTTTGTTATAAATTTTTTATGATATGTGAATTCATCTCATAGAGCAACAATTTAGTCTTAATGAAGCAGTTTGCAAACAGTGTTTTCGTGGAAACTGCAAAGTGATATTTGGGAGTGCATTGAGGCCTATGGTGAAAACGGAAATATTCTCAGATAATAACTAGAAAGAAGTTTTCTCAGAAGTTGCTTTCTGATGTGTGAATTCATAACACAGATATTCACTTTCCCTTCTTGCAGCAGGTTCTTAACACTGTTATCATGGATTCTGGCAAGGGATATTTGGAAGCTCATTGAGGGCTATGGTGAAAAAGGAAATATCCTCAGGTAAAAACTGGAAAAAAGCATTCTGAGAAACTGCTTTGTGACATGTGGATGCAACTCACAGAGTTATACTTTCCTTTTCATTGATTCGTTTGCTAACAATCTTTTCTTGAAATCTGCTTTGGGATATTTCTTAGCGCAATGAAGCTGACAGTGACAAAGGATATATCCTCAGATTAAAAACTAGAAAGTCTCTTTCTGAGAAACTTACTTGTGTCATGTGAATTCATCTTACTGAGTTACAACTTTGTCTTCACGAAGCAGTTTGCTAGCACTGTTGTCATGGAATCTGCAAAGTGATATTTGGAAGCTCCTTGAGGGCTATGGTGAAAAAGGAAATATACTCAGATAAAAACTGGAAAGAAGCATTCTGAGAAACTGCATTATGATGTGTGAAAGCAACTCACAGAGTTACGCTTTTCTCTTCAGATATCATTTTGTTAACACCGTTTTCTTGAAATCTGCAATTGGATACTTCTGAGCGCAATGAGGCTTACGTTGACAAAGGAAATATCCTCAGACAAAAACTACAAAAAGCTCTCTTAGAAACTTCTTTGTGATGTGTCAATTCATCTCACAGAGTTACACTTACGTTTCATGGAGCAGTCGATAAACACTGCCTTTGAGGAACCTGAGAAGTGCTACCTTGGATCGCATTGAGGCCTACGCTGTTATAGGAAATGTCCTGAATTAAAAACGTGAAAGAAGTTTTGTGACAAACTTCTTTATGATATGTGAATTCATCTCATAGAGTAACAATTTACTCTTAATGAAGCAGTTTGCTAACAGTGTTTTTGTGGAATCTGCAAAGTGATATTTGGGAGTGCATTGAGGCCTATGGTGAAAACTGAAATATCCTCAGATAACAACTAAAAAAAGTTTTCTCAGAAGTGTGTGATGTGTGAATTCATAGCAGAGATTCACTTTTCCATTCTTGCAGCAGGTTCCTAACACTGTTATCATGGATTCTGGCAAGTGATATTTGGAAGCTCATTGAGGGCTATGGTGAAAAAGGAAATATACTCAGATAAAAACTGGAAAGAATCGTTCTGAGAAACTGCCTTGTGACATGTGGATGCAACTCACAGAGTTACACTTTCCTTTTCATTATCCGTTGCTAAGACTCTTTTCTTGCAATCTGCATTGGGATATCTCTTAACGCAATGAAGCTGACGGTGAGAAAGGAAATATCCTCAGAGAAAAACTAGAAAGTAGCTTTCTGAGAAACTTCTTTGTGACATGTGAATTCATGTCACCGAGTTACAACTTAGTCTTCACGAAGCAGTTTGCTAACAGTGTTATCGTGGAATCTGCAAAGTGATATTTGGGAGCTCATTGAGGGCTATGGTGTAAAAGGAAATATCCTCAGATAAAAACTGGAAAGAAGCGTACTGAGAAACTGACTTGTGACATGTGGATGCAACTCACAGAGTTACATTTTCCTTTTCATTATCCGTTGCTAAGACTCTTTTCTTGCAATCTGCATTGCGATATATTTTGGTGCAATGAAGCTGATGGTGAGAAAGGAAATATCCTCAAAGAAAAACTAGAAAGTAGCTTTCTGAGAAACTTCTTTGTGACATGTGAATTCATGTCACCTAGTTACAACTTTGTCTTCATGAAGCAGTTTGCTAACACTGTTGTCGTGGAATCTGCAAAGTGATATTTGGGAGCTCATTGAGGGCTATGGTGAAAAAGGAAATATCCTCTGAGACCAACCGGAATGAAGCTTTCTGAGAAACTGCTTTGTGCTGTGTGAATGCATTTTGAAGTGTTACACCACTGTTTCACGGAGGAGTCTGCTAGCACTGACTTTGTGGAAGCTCAGAAGTGATGTCTTGGATATCGTTGAATCCCATGGTGAATAATGAAATATCTTCAGACAAATCTGCAGAGAAGCCTTCTCAGAAACTTCTCTTTTGTGGGTGCATTCAGCCCACAGGGTTAGATGACTGTTTTCATTCAGGAGCTTGCTAACAGTGTTTTCACAGAAACTGCAATAAGACACACGGTGGCGCTCCGAGACCACAAATAACCTCAGCTGAAAGCCAAAGGAAACTTTCTGAGAAACTGCTCTGTGATGTGTGAATTCAACTCACTGAGTTATTCCTGTGTTTTGTGGATTCGTTGGTTAGCCCTGTTTTTGTGGAATCTGAGAACTGATATTTCGGATCCCTTTGAAGACTATAGGGCCAAAGGAAATCTCCTCCGTTAAAAATGAGAAAGAAGCTTTCTGAGAAACTTCAGTGTGATCTGTGAATTCATCTCACAGAGTTACACCTTTTTCTTCATGAAGCCGTTCGCTGAGACTGTTCTTGTGGAATTTGCAAAGTGATATTTGGGAGCCCAGTGAGGGTTATGGTGAAAAAGGAAATCTCCTCAGATAAAAACTGGAAGAAGTGTTCTGAGAAACTGCATCATGACCTGTGAATACAACTCACAGAGTTACACTTTCCTTTTCACTGATTCGTTTGCAAACACTCCTTTCTTGAAATCTGAAATCTGCATTGGGATATTTATTAGCGCAATGAAACAGATGGAGACAAAGGAAATACCCTCAAATACAAACTAGAAAGTCGGTATCTGAGAAACTTCTTTGTGATATGTGAATTCATCTCACCGAGTTACAACTTTGTCTTCACGAAGAAGATTGCTAACACTGTTGTTGTGGAATCTGCAAAGTGATATTTGGGAGCACATGGAGATCCATGGTGAAAACGGAAATATCCTCAGATAAAATTTAGAAATAAGGTTTCTGAGAGATTCCACTGTGATATGTGAATTCATCACAATGACATTCACCTTTCCCTTCTTGTAACAGTTTGCTAACAGTGTTTTCGTGGAATCTGCAAAGTGATATTTCAGAGCGCATTGAGGTGTATGTTGAAAACGGGAATATCCTCAGATAATAACTAGAAAGAAGCTTTCTCAGAAGTTGTTTTCTGATGTGTGAATTCATAATACAGAGACTCACTTTTCTGTTATTGCAGCAGGTTTCTAACACTGTTGTTGTGGATTCTGCCAAGTGATATTTGGGAGCTCATTGAGGGCTATGGCGAAAAAGGAAATATCCTCAGATAAAAACTGAAAAGAAGCGTTCAGAGAAACTGCATCGCGACATGTGGATACAACTCACAGAGTTACACGTTTCTTTTCATTGATCCCTTTGCTAAGACTCTTTTCTTGATATCTGCATTGGGATGTCTCAGCGCAATGAAGCTGATGGTGAAAAGGAAATATCCTCAGAGAAAAATTACAAAGTAGCTTCCTGAGAAACTTCTTTGAGACATGTGAATTCATCTCACCGAGTTACAACTTTATCTTCATCAAGCAATTTGCTAACACTGTTGTCGTGGCATCTGCAAAGTGATATTTGAGAGCTCATTGAGGTCTATGGTGAAAAAGGAATTATCCTCAGATTAAAACTGGAAAGAAGCGTTCTGAGAAACTTCATTATGATGTGTGAATGCAACTCACAGTGTTACACTTTTCTCTTCAGAGATCAGTTTGCTAACACAGTTTTCTTGAAATCTGCAATTGGATACTTCTGACCGCAATGAGGCTTACGATGACAAAGGAAATATCCTCAGACAAAAACTACAAAGAAGCTTTCTTAGAAATTTCTTTGCGATGTGTCCATTCATCTCGCAGAGTTACACATATGTTTCATGGAGCAGTCGATTGAAACTTTAAGGAACCTGAGAAGTGCTACCTCGGATCGCATAGAGGCCTACGCTATTAGAGGAAATATTCTCAATTAAAAACGTGAAAGAATTTTTGTGACAAACTTCCTTGTGATATGTGAATTCATCTCACAGAGTAAGAACTTAGTCTTCGTGAAGCAGTTTGCTAACAGTGTTTTCGTGGAATCTGCAAAGTGATATTTGGGAATGCATTGAGGACTACGGTGAAAACAGAAATATCCTCAGATAATAAGTAGAAAGAAGCTTTCTCAGAAGTTGCTTTCTGATGTGTGAATTCATACCAAAGAGATTCACTTTTCCCTTCTTGCAGCAGGTTCCTAACACTGTTGTCCTGGATTCTGCCAAGTGATATTTGGGAGCTCATTGAGGGCTGTAGTGAAAAAGGAAATATCCTCAGATAAAAACTGGAAAAAAGCGTTCTGAAAAACTGCCTTGTGACATGTGGATGCAACTCACAGAGTTACACTTTCATTTTCATTGATACATTGCTAAGACTCTTTTCGTGAAACCTGCATTGTATTGGCAATGCAGGCTCTTTTTTGTTTCCATATGAAACTTATAGCAGTTTTTTACAATTCTGTGAAGAAACACATTGGTAGTTTGATGGGGATGGCGTTGAATCTATAAATAACTTTGGGCAGTATGGCCACTTTCACGATATTGATTCTTCCTATCCATGAGCATGGTATGTTCTTCCATTTGTTAGTGTCCTTTTTTATTTCACTGAGCAGTGGTTTGTAGTTCTCCTTGAAGAGGTCCTTTATATCCATTGTAAGTTGGAGTCCTAGGTATTTTATTCTCTTTGAAGCAATTGTGAATGGAAATTCATTCCTGATTTGGCTCTCTGTTTGTCTGTTACTGGTGTACAAGAATGCTTGTGATTTTTGCACATTAATTTTGTATCCTGAGACTTTGCTGAAGTTGCTTATTAGCTTAAGGAGATTTTGGGCTTAGACAATGGGGTTTTCTAAACATACAATCATGTCATCTGCAAACAGGGACAATTTGACTTCTTCTTTTCCTAACTGAATACCCTTCATTTCTTTCTCTTGCCTGATTTCTTTCCCTAGCCAGAACTTCCAACTCTATGTTGAATAGTAGTGGTGAGAGAGGGCATCCCTGTCTTGTTCCAGGTTTCAAAGGGAATTTTTCAAGTTTTTGGACATTCAGTATGATATTGGCTGTGAGTTTGTCATAAATAGCTCTTATTATTTTGAGGAACGTTCCATTAATACTGAATTTATTGAGAGTTTTTAGCATGAAGGGCTGTTGAGTTTTGTCAAAAGCCTTTTCTGCGTCTATTGAGATAATCATGTGGTTCTTGTCTTTGGTTCTGTTTATGCTGGATTACGTTAATTGATTTTCGAATGTTGAACCAGCCTTGCATCCCAGGGATGAAGCCCACTTGATAATGGTGGATAAGCTTTTTGATGTGCTGCTGAATCTGGTTTGCAGGTATTTTATTGAGGATACCATCAGAGTGAACAGGCAACCTACAGAATGGGAGAAAATTTTTGCAATCTACTCATCTGACAAAGGGCTAATATCCAGAATCTACAAAGAACTCAAACAAATTTACAAGAAAAAAACAAACAACCCCATCAAAAAGTGGGCAAAGGATATGAACAGACATTTCTCGAAAGAAGACATTCACATAGCCAACAGACACATGAAACAATGCTCATCATCACTGGCCATCAGAGAAATGCAAATCAAAACCACAATGAGATACCATCTCACACCAGTTAGATGGCAATCATTAAAAACAACAGGTGCTGGAGAGGATGGGAAGAAATAGGAACACTTTTACACTGTTGGTGGGATTGTAAACTAGTTTAACCATTATGGAAAACAGTATGGCGATTCCTCAAGGATCTAGAATTAGATGTACCATATGACCCAGCCATCCCACTACTGGGTATATACCCAAAGGATTATAAATCATGCTGCTATAAAGACACATGCACACGTATGTTTATTGTGGCAGTATTCACAATAGCAAAGACTTGGAATCAACCAAAATGTCCATCGCTGACAGACTGGATTAAGAAAATGTGGCACATATACACCATGGAATATTATGCAGCCATAAAAAAAGATGAGTTTGTGTCCTTTGTAGGGACATGGATACAGCTGGAAACCATCATTCTTAGCAAACTATCACAAAAACAGAAAACCAAACAACACATATTCTCACTCATAGGTGGGAACTGAACAATGACATCACTTGGACTCGGGAAGGGGAACATCACACATTGGGGCCTATCATGGGGATGGGGGAGGGAGAAGGGATTGCACTGGGAGTTATACCTGATATAAATGACGAATTGATTGGTGCTGACGAGTTGATGGGTGCAGCACACCAACATGGCCCAAGTATACATATGTAACAAACCTGCAGTTTATGCACATATACCCTAGAACTTAAAGTATAAAAAAAAAAGAAACAAAAAAACGTGAAAGAAGCTTTCTGAGAAACTTCTTTGTGATCTGTGATTTCATCTCACAGAGTTACAACTTAGTCCTCAGTTAGCAGTTTCCTAAAACTCTTGTCTTGGAATCTGCAAAGTGATATTTGGGAGCCCATTGGGGCCCATGGTGAAAAAGGAAATATCCTCCAATAATAACTAGAGAAAACCTTTCTGAGAGATTTCTTTCTGATGTGTGACTTCATAACACAAAGTTCCACCCTTCCCTTCTTGGAACAGTTTGCTAACACTGTTGTCCTGGATTCTACAAAAGGATATTTGCGAGCTCATGAAGGGCCATGGTGAAAAAGGAAATATCCTCAGATAAAAACTGGAAAGAAACCTTCTGAGAAACTGCATTGCGATGTGTGAATGCAACTCACAGAGTTAAACGTTTTTCTTCAGTGATCAGTTTGCTAACACAGTTTTCTTGAAATCTGCAATGGGATACTTCTTAGTGCACTGAAGCTTACGGAGACAAAGGAAATATCCTCAGATGGAAAGTAGAAAGAAACTTTCTTAGAAAATTCTTGGTGATGTGTGAATTCATCTCATAGAGTTACACTTATGTTTCATGGAGCAGTTCATTAACACTGTCTTTGAGGAACCTTAGAAGGGCTACTTTGTATCACATTGAGGCCTACACTGATAAAGGAAATATCATCATTTAAAAACGAGAAAGAATCTTTCTGAGAAACTTCTTTGTGATCTGTGATTTCATCTCACAGAGTTACAACTTAGTCTTCAGGAAGCAGTTTGCTAACACTCTTTTCATGGAATCTGCAAAGTGATATTTCGGAGCCCGTTGGGGCCCATGATGAAAAAGGAAATATCCTCAGACAATAACTAGAGAGAAGTTTTCTGAGAGATTGCTTTCTGATGTGTGACGTCATCACACAGAGTTCCAACCTTCCCTTTTTGGAACAGTTTGCTAACACTGTTGTTGTGGATTCTGCAAAGTGATATTTGGGAGCTCACTGAGGGCTATGGTGAAAAAGGAAATATCCTCAGACAGAAACTGGAAAGAAGGCTTCTGAGAAACTGCACTGCGATGTGTGAGGCTAACTCACAGAGTTTCACATTTCCCTTTAGTTATTAGTTTTCTAAGACAGTTGTCTTGAAATCTCCAATGGGATTCTTCTTAGCACAATGAAGCTTAGAGTGACAAAGGAAATATGCTCAGATGAAAACTAGAAAGAAGCTTTCTTAGAAACTTCTTGGTGATGTGTGAATTCATCTCACAGAGTTACACTCATGTTTCAAGGAGCAGTCCATTAACACTGTCTTTGAGGAAACTTTTGTCGTGGATTCTTCAAAGTGATATTTGGGAGCTCTGAAACTGCACTGTGTCACGTGAATTCTCCTGACACAGTTAAGCTATTCCTTTCATTGCGCAATATTATAACCCTTTTTTTTGTTTAGTCTGCGATGGGATATTCACTAGCGCTTTTGTCTTATAGTGAGAAAGGAAACCTCTTCAGATAGAAAATGGAAAGAAGCTTTCTGAGCAGTTGCTCTGTGACATGTGCATTCCACTCTCAGAAATGTACCTTTCTTCCCCTAGAGGATTCCGAAATCCCTTTTTTAGAAAAGGCTACCAAGAGATATTCGGGAGTATAGCAATGAGTATGGTGAAAAAGGAAATATCATCAGACAAAAACTGGAAATTAGATTTCTGTGAAACTGCTTTATATTAGACCTATTTACTCGTCTCACAAAGTTAAAACTTTAATTATATTATGCAGTTTGGAAACTCCGTCATGCGCAGATCTGCGAAGGGACATTTGGGAGCCCACTCAGGCCTACGGCAAAAGAGGAGATATCTTCAGATAAAAACTGGATAGAAGTTTCTGAGAAACTACTTTGTGATGTATGCATTCCATTCAGGGAGTTATATCTCTTTTCTCACAAGGCAGTGTTTGGACACTGTTCCTGTGAAACCGAAAAAGTGATATTTCAGAACGCCTTGAGGACTACGGCAATTAGTGAAATATACTGAAATAAAATCGAGGAAGAAGCGTTCCAAAAATCTGTTCTCTGATATGTGCATTCACGTCACAGAGTGAATGCTTACTCTATGTTGCCCCGTTTCGAACCTCTGTCTTTGAAGAATCTGTGAAGGGATATTTAGTGATGCCCAGAGGCTTCTCATGAGCCAGGATACGTCTTCCGATGAAACGTGCAGGGAAACGTTCTGAGCAAATGCTTTGTAATGTTTGTATTCGTCTCATAGGGTTAAATCATTCTTTGGATGGTGCCGCTTAAAATCACTGTTTTTGTGAAATCAGAAGAAGGAGATTTGGGAAAGATACTTAGAATATGGAGAAAGAAATATCTTCAGGTAAAATACAGAAGGAAGTTTTCTGTGAAACTCCTCTTTGTCGTCTTAATTCCTCTCACTCAGATAAGCCTCTCTTTTCATTGAGCAGTTTTCTAACCTTGTGTATGTTTAGCGTGTGATGGGATATTCGGGAGCACTTTGAGGCTGACAGTAAAAAAATAAATATGTTCAGATAGAAACTGGAGAAGAGCTTTCCAAGGAACTGCTTTGTGACGTGTACATTCCACTCACAGTAATATACCTCTCTTCTCATACAGCGTCAGGGAAACCCTTCTTGAGAAACAGGTAGCAAGTGATATTTGGGAGTATGTTGATGCCGATGGTGAAAAGGAAATAGCCTCAGACAAAAACTGCAAAGAATCTTTCTAGGAAACTACTCTGTCATATGTGTAATCATCTTACATAGATAAAGCTTTCTTTACATTACGCAGCTTGGAAACTCTCATGGACAGATCCACGACAGGATCTTCAGGAGCACCTTCTGGACTATGGTGAAAAAGAAAATATCTTCAGATAAAAACTGGAAAGAAGCTTTCTTTGAATCTGCTTTTTACAGTGTTTATTCATCGCATGTAGATGAAGCTTTCTTTACATTACGCAGCTTGGAAACTCCCTCGTGGATGTTTGGGATCACAGTCGGGCCTATGGTGAAATAGGAAATATAGTCAGATAAAAAGTGCACAGAAGCTTTCTGAGAAACTGCTTGGTGATGTGTGCATTCCAGTCAGGGACTTATAACTTCCTTCTCATAAGGTACAGTTAGAACACTGTTCCTGTAAAACCAAAGGAGTGATATTTGGAGCACATTGAAGATGGTGGCAAAAAGTGAAATGTTGCCCAATAAAAAACAGAAAGAAGCAGTCGAAGAAACTGCTTTCTGACATGTCCGTTCTTTTCACAGGTTAAAGCTTACTCTACATTTTCCAGTTTCAAATTCGGTCTTTGAGGGTTCTGGGAAGGGTTAGTAAGCTGCAACTGGAGGCCTGTGCAAGGCAAGGAAATGTCTTCCATCGAAAAATGGAAAGAAGCTTTCTGCGACACTCTTTTGTGATGTTTGTATTGCTCTCATAGAGTTAAATCATTATTTGGGTTGAGCAGTTTGAAATCACTGTTTCTATGGAATCTGAGAAAGGACATTTGGAAACGCTCTTTAGAATATCCTGAAAAAGAAATTACCTCAGAGAGAATCCAGAAGGAAGCTTTCTGTGAAACTGCTCTGTGTCACGTGAATTTCACTCACACAGTTAAGCTTCTCTTTTCATTGACTAGTATCAAAACACTGTTTTGTTTATTCTGCGAAGGGATACTCAGGAGCACTTTGAGGCTTACGGTGAGAAAGGAAAAGTCTTCAGATAGAAATTGGAGAGAATGTTTCTGAAGAGCTGCTTTGAGACGTGCACATTCCAATCACAGAAATATACCTTTCTTCACCTAGAGGATTCTGGGATCCCTTTTGGAGAAAAAGCTACCAAGAGATATTCGGGAGTATAGCGACAACTATGGTGAAAAAGGAAATATCCTCAGACAAAACCTGGAAAGAACATTTCTGTGAAACTGCTTTGTGTTAGATATATTTATGTGTGTCACATAGTTAAAAATTTAATTATATTACGCAGTGTCAAAACTCCGTCATGCACAGACCTGCGAAGGGATATTCAGGAGCACATTTAGACCTACGGTGAAAGAGGAGATATCTTCAGATAAAAACTGGATAGAAGCTTTGTGAGAATCTACTTTGTGATGTATGCATTCCATTCAGGGAGTTATACCTCTTTTCTCACAAGGCAGTGTTTGAACACTGTTCCTGTGAAACCGCAAAAGTGATATTTCCAAACGCATTGAGGACTATGGCGAATAGTGAAATATACTGAAATAAAATCGAGGAAGAAGCCTTCCAAGAATCTGCTCTTGGATATGTGAATTCACTTCACAGAGTTAATGCTTACTCTATGTTACAGAGTTTCGAAACTCTGTCTTTGAAGAATCTGTGAAGAGATATTTAGTGACGCTCGATCACTTGTGGTGAGCGAGGAAATGCCTTCCGATGAAACCTGCAGAGAAACGTTCTGAGTAACTGCTTTGCAATGTGTGTATTCGACATATAGAGTTCCACCATTCTTTGGATTGAGCAGCTTGGAATCACTGTTTTTGTGGAATTGGAGGAAGGACATTTGGGAACGATCCTAGGAATATGGGGAAAGAAATATCATCATGTAAAATCCAGAAGGAAGCTTTCTGTGAAACTGCTCTGTGTCATCTTAATTCCCCTCACTCAGATAAGCCTCTCTATTCATTGAGCAGTTTCCTAGCCCTAGCAGTGTATGTTTAGCGTGTGATGGGATATTCGGGAGCACTTTGAGGCTAACGGTGAAAAAAGAAATATGTTCAGACCGAAACTGGAGAGAAGCTTTCCGAAGAACTGCTTTGTGACGTGTGCATTCCAGTCACAGTGTTATACCTCTTTTCTAATACAGCGTCGGGGAAATTCTTTTGGAGAAATAGGTTCCAAGTGATATTCGTGAGCATGTTGATGCCGATGGTGAAAAGGGAAATAGCCTCAGACAGAAACTGGGAAGAAGATTTCTAGGAAACTACTCTGTGATATGTGTAATCATCTCATATAAATAAAGCCTTCCTTACATTATGCAGCTTGGAAACTGTCATGGACAGATCCATGAAGGGAACTTCGGGAGCACATTCTAGACTCTGGTGAAAAAGGAAATATCTTCAGATCAAAACTGGAAAGAAGCTTTCTGTGAATCTGCTTTTTGCTATGTTTATTCATCTCACATAGGAAAAGTTTTCTTTACATTACGCAGCTTGGAAACTCCCTCGTGGGTGGATCTGCAAAGGGATATTTGGGATTATATTCAGGCCTGTGGTGAAATAGGAAATATAGTCAGATAAAAACTGGAGAGAAGCTTTCGGACAAACTGCTTCTTGATGTGCTTTCCACTCAGGGAGTTATAACTTTTTTCTCATAATGCACAGTTTGAACACTGTTGCTGTAAAATTGAAAGGGTGATATTCGGAGCACATTGAAGACTATGGCAAAAAGTGAAATGTCTTCCAATAAAAAACAGAAAGAAGCACTTGAAGACACTGCTCTCTGACATGTCCATTCTTTTCACAGGGTTAAAGCTTACTATACATTTCCCCATTTAAAAGCTGGTCTTTGAGGGTTCTGCGAAAAGATAATAGGTGGCGACTGGAGGCCTGTGTCAGGCAAGGAAATGTCTTCCATCAAAAATTGGAGAGAAGCTTTCTATGCAACTCTTTTGTGATGTTTGTATTCATCTCATATCATTAAATCATTCTTTGGATCGAGCAGTTTGAAATCAGTCTTTCTGTGGAATGTGAGAAAGGACATTTGGAAACGCTCTTGAGAATATCCTGAAAAACAAATGACCTCAGAGAGAAATCAGAAGGACGCTTTCTGTGAACCTACTCTGTGTCACGTGAATTTCGCTGACCCAGTTAAGCTTCTCTTTTCATTGAGCTGTATCATAACACTGTTTTTGCTCAGTCTGTGAAGGGATACTCTGGAGGTCTTTGAGGCTTACGATGAGAAAAGAAACATCTTCAGATAGAAACTGGAGAGAAGCTTTCTGAGGAGTTGCTTTGTGATGTGTGCATTCCACTCACAGAAATATAGGTTCCTTCTCCTAGAGGATTCCAGAATCCCTTTTGGAGAAAAAGCTGCCAAGAGATATTTGGGAGAATAGCTACAACTGTGGTGAAAAAGGAAATATCCTCACACAAAAACTGGAAAGAAGATTTCTGTGAAACTGCTTTGTGTTACATATATTTATTCATCATTGTTAAAACTTTAATTATATTATGCAGTTTGGAGACTCTGTCATCCACAGGTCCATGAAGGGATATTCGGGAGCACATTCAGGCCTACAGTGAAAGAGGAGATATCTTCAGAAAAACTGGACAGAAGATTTCTGAGAAACTACTTTGTGATGTATGATTTCCACTCAGGGAGTTATACATCCTTTCTTACAAGGCAGTGTTTGAACACTGTTCCTGTGAAACCGAAAAAGTGATATTTTGGAACGCATTGAGGACTATGGCGAATAGTGAAATGCACTGAAATATAATCGAGGAAGAAGCGTTCCAAGAATCTGCTCTCTGATATGTGCATTCACTTCACAGAGTTAATGCTTACTCTATGTTGCCGAGTTTCGAAACTCTGTCTTTGAAGAATCTGTGAAGGGACATTTAGTGACGCCCAGAGGCTTCTGGCGAGTGAGGAAATGTCTGTCGATGAAACCAGGAGGGAAACGTTCTGAGCAACTGCTTGGCGATGTGTGTATTTGTCTCAAAGATTTCAAACATTCATTGTATTGAGCAGCTGGAAATCACTGTTATTGTGGAATCTGAGGAAGGACATCCTTAGAATATGGAGAAAGAAATATCCTCAGGTAAAATCCAGAAGGAAGTTTTCTGTGAAACTCCTCTTTGTCGTCTTAATTCCTCTCACTCAGATAAGCCTCTCTTTTCATTGAGCACTTTTCTAGCCTTGTGTATGTTTAGCATGTGATGGGATATTCGGGAGCACTTTGAGGCTAACGGTGAAAAAGGAAATATGATCAGATCAAAACTGGAGGGAAGCTTTCCGAGGAACTGTTCTTTGACGTGTGCATTCCAGTCACCATGTTATACCTCTCTTCTCATACAGTGTCGCTAATCCCTTTTGGAGAAACAGGTACCAAGTGATATTCGGGAGCATGTTGATGCCAATGATGAAAAGAGAAATAGCCGCAGACAAAAACTGGAAAGAAGCTTTCTAGGAATCTACTCTGTGATATGTGTAATCATCTCACATAGATAAAGCTTTCTTTACATAACAGAGCTTGGAAACTGTCATGGACGGATCCATGAAGGGACCTTCGGGAGCACATTTTGGAGTCTGGTGAAAATGAAATATCTTCAGATTAAAACTGGAAAGAAGATTTCTGTGAATATGCCTTTTGGTACATTTATTCATCAGACATAGATGAAGCTTTTTTTTACATTACACAGCTTGGGAACTCCCTCGTGGATGGATCTGCAAAGGGATATTTGGGATCACATTCGGGCCTATGGTGAAATAGGAATTAGAGTCAGATAAAACTGGAGAGAAGCTTCCTGAAAAACTGCTTGATGATGTGCTCATTCCACTCAGGGACTTTTAACTTTCTTCTCATAAAGCACAGTTTCAACACTGTTCCTGTAAAACCAAAGAAGTGATATTCGGAGTACATTGAGGACTATGGCAAAAAGTGAAATGTCGTCCAATAAAAAACAGAAAGAAGCACTCGAAGAAACTGCTCTCTGACATGTCCATTCTTTTCACAGGGTTAAATCTTACTCTGCATTTCCCAGTTTGAAAGTCAGTCTTTGAGGGTTCTGTGAAGGCATAGTAATTGGCAACCGGAGGCCTGTGTGAGACAAGAAAATATCTTTGAATGAAAATTGGAGAGAAGATTTCTGTGCAAACTTTTGTGATGTTTGTATTCATCTCATAGTATTAAATCATTCTTTGGATTGAGCAGTTTGAAATCACCGTTTCTGTGGAATCTGAGAAAGGACATTTGGAAACACACTTTAGAACATCCTGAAAAAAATAACCACAGAGAGAAACCAGAAGGAAGCTTTCTGTGAAACTGCTCTGTGTCATGTGAATTCCATTCTCACAGTTAAGCTTCTCTTTTCATTGAGCTGTTTCATAACAATGTTTTTGTTTAGTCTGTGAAGGGATATTCAGGAGGGCTTTGAGGCTTACATTGAGAAAGAAATTGTCTTCAAATGGAAACTGGAGAGAAGATTTCTGAGGAGCTGCTTTGTGATGTGTGCATTCCACTCACAGAAATATACCTTTCTTCTCATAGAGGATTTCAGAATCCCTTTTGGAGAAAAAGCTACGAAGATTTATTTGGGAGTATAGCGACGACTATGGTGAAAAAGGAAATATCCTCAGACAAAAACTGGAAAGAAGATTTTTGTGAAACTGCTTTGTGTTAGATATATTTATTCGTCTCACATAGTTAAAACTTTAATTATATTATGCAGTTTGGAAACTCTGTCATGCACAGATCCGCAAAGAGATATTCGGGAGCGCATTCAGCCCTACGGTGAAAGAGGAGATATCTTCCGATAAAAACTGTATAGAAGCTTTCTGAGAAACCACTTTGTGATGTATGCATTCCATTCAGGGAGTTATACCTCTTTTCTCACAAGGCAGTGCTTGAACACTGTTCCTGCAAAACCGAAAAAGTGATAGTTCAGAACGCATCGCGGACTATGGCGAATAGTGAAATGTAATGAAATAAAATCGAACAAGAAGCGTTCAAAGAATTAGCTCTCTGATATGTGCATTCAATTCACAGAGTTAATGCTTACTCTATGTTGCCCAGTTTCGAAACTCTATCTTTGAAAAATCTGTGAAGGGATACTTAATGACGCCTGGAGGCTAGTGGTGAGCGAGGAAACGCCTTCTGATGAAACCTGCAGAGAACCGTTCTGAGGAACTGCTTTGCTATGGGTGTATTCGCCAGATACAGTAAAACCATTCTTTGGATGGAGCAGCTTGAAATCACTGTTTTTGTGGAATCTGAGGAAGGACATCTGGGAATGATCCTTAGAATATGGAGAAAGAAATATCCTCAGGTAAAATCCAGAAGGAAGCTTTCTGTGAAACTGCTCTGTGCGTCTTAATTTCTCTCACTCAGATAAGCCTCTCTTTTCATTGAGCAGTTTTCTAGCCCTGTGTATGCTTAGCGTATGATGGGATATTCAGGAGCTCTTTGAGGCTAACAGTGAGAAAGGAAATATGTTCAGAGCGAAACTGGAGAGAGGCTTTCTGAGGAACTGCTTTGTGACGTGTGCATTCCAGTCAGAGTGTTATACCTCTCTTCTCATACAGCATCGGGGAAACCCTTTTGGAGAAACAGGTAGCAAGTGATATTCAGGAGCATGTTGATGCTGATGGTGAAAAGGGAAATAGCCTCAGACACAAACTGGAAAGATGGTTTCCAGGAAACTACTCTGTGATATGTGTAATCATCTCACATAGATAAAGCTTTCCTTACATTACTCATCTTGGAAACTGTCATGGATGGATCCACAAAGGGACTGTCGAGAGCACATTGAGGACTATGGTGAAAATGGAAATATCTTCAGAAAAAACTGGAAAGAAGCTTCTTGTCAATCTGATTTTGCTGTGTTTAATCATCTCACACACCTGAAGCTTTCCTTACATTGCACAGCTTGGAACTCCCTCGTGGATGTATCCACGATGGGATATTTGGGATCACATTCGGGCCTATGGTGAAATAGGAAATATAGTCAGATAAAAAATGGAGAGAAATTTTCTGAGAAACTGCTTGGTGATTTGTGTATTCCACTCAGGCAGCTATAACTTTGTTTTCATAAGGCAGAGTTTGAAATCTATTCCTGTAAAACCAAAAGAGTGATATTCAGAGCACATTGAAGACTATGGCAAAAAGTCAAATGTTGCCCAATAAAAAACAGAAAGAAGCACTCGAAAAAGCTGCTCTCTGACATGTCCATTCTTTTCACAGGGTTAAAGCTTCCTCTACATTCCACAGTTGGAAAGTCGGTCTTTGAGTTTCCTACGAAGTGATAGTAAGTGGCAACCGTAATCCTGTGTTGAGCAAGGAAATGTGTTCCATTGAATATCCTAGAGAATCTTTCCGTGCAACTCTTTTGTGATGTTTGTATTCATCTCATAACATTATATGATTCTTTTGATTGAGCAGTTTGAAATCACTGTTTCTGTGGAATCTGAGAAAGGACATCTGGAAACCCTCTTTAGAATATCCTGAAAAGGAAGTAACCTCAGAGAAAACCAGAAGGAAGCTTTCTGTGAAACTCCTCTGTGTCACTTGAATTCTGCTCACACAGTTAACCTTCTCTTTTCATAGAGCAGTATCATAACACTGTTTTTGTTTAGACTGCAAAGGGTTATTCTGGAATGCTTTGAGGCTTACCGTGAGAAAAGAAACGTCATTAAATAGAAACTGGAGAGAAGCTGTCTGAGGAACTGCTTTGTGACATGCGCGTTCCACTCACAGAAATATACCCTTCTTCTCATATAGGATTCTGGAATCCCTTTTGGAGAAAAAGCTACCAAGAGACATTCGGAGTATAGTGAGGGTTATAGTGGAAAAGGAAATATCCTCAGAGAAAAACTGGAAAGAAAATTTCTGTGAAAATTCTTTGTGTTAGATATATTTATTCATCTTGCATAGTTAAAACTTTTCTTATATTACGCATTTTGGAAACTCCTTAAGGCACTGATCCGAGAAGGGACATTTGGTGGCACATTCAGCCCTACAGTGAAAGAGGAGATATTTTCAGATAAAAACTGGATAGAAGCTTTCTGAGAAACTAATTTGTGATGTACACATTCCACTCAGGGAGTGATACCTCTTTTCTCACAAGGCAGTGTTTGAACACTGTACTTGTGAAACCGAAACAGTGATGTTTCGGTTCACATAGGGGACGATGGCGAATAGTGAAACATACTGAAATAAAATTGAGGAAGAAGCATTCCAAGAATCTGCTCTCTGATATGTGCATTCACTTCACAGTGTTAATGCTTACTCTATGTTGCAGAGTTTAAAAACTCTGTCTTTGAAGAATCTGTGAAAGGATATTGAGTGATGCCTGGAAGCTTGTGGTGACAAAGTTAACGTCTTCTGATAAAACTTCCAGAGAAACGTTCTGAGCACCTGCTTTGTGATGTGTGTATTCATCTCATAGCGTTAAATCATTGTTTGGATTGAGCAGCTTGAAATCACTGTTTTTGTGGAATCTGAGGAAGGACTTCCAGAAGGAAGCTTTCTGTGAAACTGCTCTGTGTCGTCTTATTTCCTCTCACTCAGATAAGCCTCTCTTTTCATTGAGCAGTTTTCTAGCCCTGTGTGTGTTTAGGGTGTGATGGGATATTCGGAAGCACTTTGAGACTAACAGTGAAAAAGGAAATATGTTCAGACCGAAACTGGAGAGAAGCTTTCCGAGGAACTGCTTTGTGATGTGTGAATTCCAGTCATAGTGTTATACCTCTCTTCTCATACAGCGTTTGGGAAACCCTTTTGGAGAAACAGGTACCAAGTGATATTCGGGAGCATGCTGATGCCGATGTTGAAAAGGGAAATAGCCTCAGACAAAAACGGGAAAGAAGCTTTCCAGGAAACTACTTTGTGATACGTGTAATCATCTCACATAGAAAAGCTTTACTTATATTACGCAGCTTGGAAACTGTCATGGAGGGATCCACAGAGGGACCTTCTGGAGCACTTTCTGGACTATGGTGAGAAAGGAAATATCTTCAGATAAAAACTGGAAAGAAGCTTTCTGTGAATCTGCTATTTGCTATGTTTATTCATCTCACATAGATGAAGCTTTCTTTACATTACGCAGCTTGGACACTCCCTCGTGGATGGATCCACGAAAGGATATTTGAGAACTCATTCGGGCCTATGGCGAAATAGAAAAGATAGTCAGATAAAAACTGGACAGAAGCTTTCTGAGAAATTGCTCTGTGTTGTGTGTATTCCACTCAGGGAGTTATAACTTTCTTCTCATAAGACACAGTGTGAACACTCTTCCTGTAAAACCAAAAGAGTGATATTCAGAGCACATTGAAGACTAGGGCAAAAAGTGAAATGTCGTCCAATAAAAAACAGAGAGAAGCACTCGAAAAAACTGCTCTCTGGCAGGTCCATACTTTTCACAGTGTTAAAGCTTACTCTTCATTTCCCAGTTTGAAAGTCGGTCTTTGAGAGTTCTGCGAAGGGATAGTAAGTGGCGAACGGAGGCCTGTGTGAGGCAAGGAAGGGTCTTCCATCAAAAATCGGAGAGAAGCTTTCTGCGCAACTCTCTTGTGATGTTTGTGTTCATCTAATAGAGTTAAATCATTCTTTGGATCGAACAGTTTGAAATCACTGTTCAAGTGGAATCTGAGAAAGGACATTTGGAAAGGCTTTTTAGAATATCCTGAAAAGCAAATAGTCTCAGAGAGAAACCTGAAGGAAGCTTTCTGTGAAGCTGCACTGTGTCATGTGAATTCCACTCATACAGTTAAGATTCTCTTTTCATTGGGCTGTATCACAACTCTGTTTTTGTTTACTCTGCAAAGGGATATTCTGGAGGGATTTGAGGCTTATGGTGAGAAAGGAAACGTCTTCAGATAGAAACTGGAGAGAAGCTTTCTGAGGAGCTGCTTTGTGACGTGTGCATTCCACTCACCGAAATATACCTTTCTTCTCCTAGAGGATTCCAGAATCCTTTTGGAGAAAAAGCTACCAAGAGATATTCGGGAGTATAGCGATGACTGTGGTGAGAAAGGAAGTATCCTCAGTCAAAAACTAGAAAGTAGATTTGTGTGAAACTGCTTTGTGTTAGATATATTTATTCCTCTCGCATAGTTAAAAATTTAATTATATTACGAAGTTTGGAAACTCAGTCATGCACAGTTCCACGAGGGGATCTTCGGGAGCCCATTCAGGCCTATGGTGAAAGAGGAGATATCTTCAGATAAAACCTGGATAGAAGCTTCCTGAGAAACTACTTTGTGATGTATGCATTCCTCTCAGGGAGTTATACCTCTTTTCTGACAAGGCAGTGTTTGAACACTGATCCTGTGAAACCGAAAAAGTAATATTTCAGAACGCTTTGAGGACTATGGCGAATAGTGAAATATACTGAAATAAAATCGAGAAAGAATGGTTCCAAAAATCTG
The DNA here is from genome assembly GCF_002776525.5 of Piliocolobus tephrosceles. Taxonomy (NCBI): domain Eukaryota; kingdom Metazoa; phylum Chordata; class Mammalia; order Primates; family Cercopithecidae; genus Piliocolobus; species Piliocolobus tephrosceles. Next base: position 128,227,502 of record NC_045435.1, on the reverse strand, counting down.
CTCTCTGATATGTGCCTTCAATTCACAGGGTTAATGCTTACTCTATGTTGTCCAGATTCGAAACTCTGTCTTTCAAGGATCTGTGAAGGGATATTTAATGATGCTCGTTGGCTGGTGGTGAGCGAGGAAACGTGTTCCAATGAAAACTGCAGAGAAACGTTCTGAGCAACTGCTTTGCAATGTGTGTATTCGTCTCATACCATTAAAGCATTCTTTGGATTGAGCAGCTTGAAATCACTGTTTTTGTGGAATCTGAGGAAGGACATTTGGGAACGATCCTTAGAATATGGAGAAAGAAATATCCTCAGGTAAAACCCAGAAGGAAGCTTTCTGTGAAACTGCTCTGTGTCGTCTTAATTTCTCTCACTTAGTTAAGCCTCACTTTTCATTGAGCAGTTTTGTAACCCTGTGTATGTTTAGCATGTGATGGGATATTTGGGAGCCCTTTGAGGCTTACGTTGAAAAAGGAAATACGTTCAGACTGAAAGTGGAGGGAAGCTTTCCAAGGAACTACTTTGAGACGTGTACATTCCACTCACAGTGTTATACCTCTTTTCTCATACAGCGTCAGGGAAACCCTTTTCGAGAAACTGGTACCAAGTGATATTCGGGAGCATGTTGATGCTGATGGTGAAAAGGGAAATAGCCACAGACAAAAACTGGAAAGAACCTTTCTAGGAAACTACTCAGTGATATGTGTAATCATCTCAAATAGTTAAAGCTTTCTTTGCATTACACAGCTTGGAAACTGTCATGGACGGATCCATGAAGGGACCTTTGGAGCACATTCTGGACTCTGGTGAAAAGTGAAATATCTTGAGATAAAAACTGGAAAGAAGCTTTCTGTGAATCTGCTTTTTGCTGTGTTTATTAATCTCACATACATGAAGCTTTCTTTACATTATGCATCTTGGAACCTCCATCGTGAATGGATCCATGAAGGGATATTTGGGATGCCATTCGGGAATATGGGGAAAGGGGAAATATAGTAACATAAAAACTGGAAAGTAGCTTTCTGAGAAACTGCTTGGTGATGTGCGCATTCCACTCAGGGATTTATAACTTTCTTCTCATAAGGCACAGTTTGAACACTCTTCCTGTAAAACCAAAAGAGTGATATTCGGAGCACATTGAGGACTATGGCAAAAAGTGAAATGTCGTCCAATAGAAAACAGAGAGAAGCACTCGAAAAAACTACTCTCTGACAGGTCCATACTTTTCACAGTGTTAAAGCTTACTCTACATTTCCCAGTTTGCAATTCTGTCTTTGAGGGTTCTACGAAAAGATAGTAAGTGGCCACCAGAGACCTTTGTGAGGCATGGAAATGTCTTCCAACGAAAATCGGACAGATGCTTTCAGAGCAACTCTTTTGTGATGTTTGTATTCTTCTCATAGCGTTAAATCACTCTTTAGATTGAGCAGTTTGAAATCCCTTTTTCTGTGGAATCTGAGAAAGGACATTTGGAAACACTGTTTAGAATGTCCTGAAAAAGAAATAACCTCAGAGAGAACCAGAAGGAAGCTTTCGGTGATCCTGCTCTGTGTCACGTGAATTCTGCTCACACAGTTAAGCTTCTCTCTTCTTTGAGCTGTATCATAACACTGTTTTTGCTTAGTCTGCTAAGGGATACTTTGGAGGGCTTTGAGGCTTATGGTGAGAAAGGAAACATCTTCATATAGAAATTGGAGAGAAATTTTCTGAGGAGCTGCTTTGTTAATTGTGCATTCCACTCACAGAAATATACCTTTCTTCTGGTGTTTTAGACATGAAGTCCTTGCCCATGCCTATGTCCTGAATGGCACTACCTAGGTTTTCTTCTAGGGTTTTTATGGTATTAGGTCTAATATTTAAGTGTCTAATCCATCTTGAATTAATTTTCGTGTAAGGAGTAAGGAAAGGATCCATTTTCAGCTTTCTTCTTATGGCTAGCCAATTTTCCCAGCACCATTTATTAAATAGGGAATCCTTTCCCCATTTCTTGTTTCTCTCAGGTTTGTCAAACATCAGATTGCTGTAGATATGTGGTATTATTTCTGAGAACTCTGTTCTGTTCCATTGGTCTACATGTCTGTTTTGATACCAGTACCATGCTGTTTTGGTTACTGTAGCCTTGAAGTAATGTTTGAAGTCAGGTAGCGTGATGCCTCCGGCTTTGTTCTAAATCATGCTGCTATAAAGACACATACACACATATATTTATTGCAGCTCTATTCACAATAACAAAGACTTGGAATCAACCCAAATGTCCATCAGTGACAGACTGGATTAGGAAAATGGAGCACATCTACACCATGGAATACAATGCAGCCATAAAAAGGATGAATTTGCATCCTCTGTAGGGACGTGGATGCAGCTGGAAACTATCATTCTTAGCAAACTATCACAAGAACAGAAAACCAAACACCACATGTTCTCACTCATATGTGGGAACTGAACAATGAGAGCACTTGGACTCGGAAGGGGAACATCACACATCGGGGCCTATCATGGTGAGGGGAGTGGGGGGAGGGATTGCATTGGGAGTTTTACCTGATATAAATGACAAATTGATGGGTGCTGACGAGTTGATGTGTGCAGCAGAACAACATGGCACAGGTATACATAAGTAACAAACTTGCACATTGTTCACATGTACCCGAGAACTTAAAGTATAGTAATAAAAAGAAAAGAAATATACCTTTCTTCTTCTAAAGGATTCCAGAATCTCTTTTGGAGAAAAAGCTACCAAGAGATATTCGGGAGTATAGCAATGACTGTGGTGAAAAAGGAAACACCCTCAGACAAAAACTGAAAAGAAGATTTCTTTGAAACTGCTTTGTGTTAGATATATTTATTCGGCTCGCATAGTAAAAACTTTAATTATATTATGCAGTTTGGAAACTCTGTCATGCACAAATCCGTGAAGGGACATTCGGGAGCACTTTCAGGCCTATGGTGAAAGAGGAGATATCTTCAGATAAAAATTGGATAGAAGCTTTCTGAGAAACTACTTTGTGATGTATGCATTCCACTGAGGGTGTTATACCTCTTTTCTCACAAGTCAGTGGCAAATAGTGAAATATACTGAAATAAAATTGAGAAAGAATTTTTCCAAGAATCTCCTCTCTGATATTCCCACGCACTTCACAGAATTTATTCTTACTCCATGTTGCCCAGTTTCGATATACTGTCTTTGAAGAATCTGTGAAGGGATATTTTGTGATGCCCGGAGGCTTGTGGTGAGCAAGGAAACATCTTCCGATGAAACCTGCAGAGTAACTTTCTGAGTAACTGCTTTGCAATGTGTTTATTCGTCTCAAAGATTTAAACTGTTCTTTGGATTGAGCAGATTGAAATCACTATTTTTGTGGAATCTGAGGAAGGACATTTGGGAACGATCCTTAGAACATGGAGAAAGAAATATCCTCAGGTAAAATCCAGAAGGAAGCTTTCTGCAAAACTACTCTGTGTCGTCTTAATTTCTCTCGCTTAGTTAAACCTCTCCTTACTGATTTGTTTTTCTAAGACCAGCAGAGGGAGCACAAAAGAACCAGCGAGTAGGCAAGGGTAGGAAGAAAACTGCAAATTTATTTTTGGTCACCTAACTTCAGGGAAGAAGGTGGGTAGGGAGAGATCTGTCGGCGTCCGGCAAAGGAGGCCCAGAGAGTCACTGTGTGGAGCTTTCGAACGGAATTCCTAACGCTGTCCCGACAGGAGTGGGGGGCTGGGAAGTCCGTGCGAGACGCTCACTGGGAATGGCTTTTCTAGGAGTGGGAGGGCAATAGGCGGGGCACGGGCGTGTTAGGGCCGTTTCGTAGGTGCGACCAGGTAAATCTTGGTCTCTTCCACTGACGTCACTTGGCGCATGCCCGGTTGATCTGCACCTTTCCGGGCACCAGCTGCATTTTCTTGCGCGCAGGACAAGTTCGTGATGAAGAACCCGGAAGTGCGCCATCTTGCCTCTGTTTATCCAAACAGTCCAACCTTTTATTGATAATAATGATAAGGGGCGCCATGGACTGTCTGGCTACTTCCTGCTGTTAAAGGGCGTCGTTAAGGTCGGGGCCTATGGTTGGTATTTGGACGTATGGATGAAGAATAAAATAAGGTACAGTATTAGTATAGGAATGATGAATGGAAGCATTTGTTGGAATATGGGCAAAACCCAGAAGGAAGATCCCGGCAAGGTTGGGGTATTAAGGTTCTGTATTTCAGTTTTTTATTTTATTGAGGGTTTGAATGTTATTGTCTACTAGGCCTGACTCGCTAACATAATAGCAGCACTCTTCTGCGAGGAAGAGACAAGTGCCTCCTTTTTCAGCTGTGAGGAAGTCTAGGGCTCGCCTGTTTTGGGCAGCTACTTGGGCTATTGAGGTAGTTCGGCACTGCAGGGAGGCCAGGCTTTCAGCTGATTACAATAACTAGAGGGAGGAAAACAGCCCGTTTTTGTAAGTGATTGGCAGGAGGGTGTAGCTGCAGTGTCAGTTCGAATTGTTCAGCCTTGCTATACAGGGTGAGTGTGGGCACTAAGGATACTGGGACACAGAGAGATTGAGAATGAGTTGTGACAGTTTGGTTAAATGTTTTGGACAGGGACCCCTTGCACCAGAAATAGCCTCCAATGGGGGCTGTTTGGCCTCCATTGGGCACCTGAGTATGATTACCGCAGGATGAATTTGGGGTTGAATAACAAAAAGGAAGGATTCGGCTATTTGGATTTTGGTATAGTGGCGTGCCTGGAGTGTGAATAAATTGTGGGATGTTTGACCAGTTGTGTTGAAGGCCATGGACAGGGGGCTGCCACTTGGGGGGGGGGGGCTTCTAAAGCCTCATAGAGGAAGCAATGGGAGAGATTGGTTATATTCACAGTGTAGGTTAAGTTTAGCCCTTGGCGGATAAGTGTGAGCCATGAGAAGGGGTCTCTATTGTCCCGAGAGAAGTTTGACAGCCTTAAGGAAGACAACTGGCAGAACTATGTACTACTACAGATTGTGTTCGTCTGTCTTGTGACCAAGTCTCAGTGATGAAAAAAAAATTGCTGTACAGTAGGAGGACTAGCAAAGGTCTGAGTGTATGAGTGAGACAGCAATGTAAGTATAAAATGAGACTTCATTTTCAGTGTCGTCGCAGAGTGTCCCTTGCCACTGAAGATGTTCGATGAAGGTTAGGAGACAGGAGAACCACTGCTCCGGACTATTGTCTGGAGGTAGATATGGGTCTGGGGTTATATATTGAAAGTCTGATAGGTTTATGTAGAGGATGGTGAGAAAGCGAGCTAAGCGACAGGGGTCAGGGAGCATGAGATAGTCAAGGAAGTTTTGTAAGTTTGAGGAGAGTGGGAGAAAGTTGAACTGATGTCCACTGATTGTTCTCAGTGGGGGCCCTTTTTAGCTGGGAAATATGAATCCAATGCGTGTGTCCTAGGAGTTTTGCTGCTCTATGTGTAGACAGGAGGACAGTGTATGGGCCTTTCCACCTGGGCTGTAAGTCTTTGGCTTGGATATCTTTTATGTATACTTGGTCTCTGGGACTGAGGGAGAGATGTGGGTTGTAGGCGTCTGTTGGAGGAGGGTGTGTAACTCAGCGTGTTGTCTTAGGAGTTGTCTGAGAAGAGTGAGACATGGGAGGTAGTTCGCCAAAGGGGCGGGCAGGGAAGGTATTTTCTGGAGGATTAGGGGCCGTCCATAGACGAATTCGAATAGACTGAGGCCTGTTGGGCTTCGAGGTGCTGCCCACAGCCAGGTCAGGGCTAAGGGAAGGAGAGTTACCCACGCCTGCCAGGTTTCGATTGAGAGTTTGGTGAGCTGTTGTTTGATAAGTCCGTAAGCCTTTTCCTCCTTACCAGAAGACTGAGGCCTATAAGGGTTGTGGAGTTTCCAGGTGATGTGTAGGAGGGCTGCCACCTGTTGGACTACCTGAGAGATGAATGCTGGACCGTTGTCGGATTGAAGAGTGACCGGGAGGCCAAACCTAGGGATAATATGTTCAGTGAGTATAGAGGCAACAATGTTCGCGGTTTCTCCTGTGGTAGGATAGGCCTCTATCCACCCTGAAAAGGTGTCCACAAGGGTTAAGAGGTACTTGAGTTTTTTATGTCTTGTCACATGTGTGAAATCAATTTGCCAATCTTCAACTGGTTGGTGTCCTCTGAGTTGATCGCTGGGATGGGGATTATGCAATGCGCCTTGAGCATTTGCCTTTAGGCAGGTAGAGCACTGCTGGTTGATTGTAAGTAAGTGTTTTTGTAGTGTTGGACAGTGGAGGAGAGGATTTAGAAAACTGAAAAGTGCTTTGGGTCCTATATGTAAAGAATCATGTATGCCTATTAGAATGGTATGGAGTTGTGTTTCAGGAATGACTAATTTGTTATTAATATATATCCAGTCACCTGTAGTTAGTTTGGCTGTTGGATTTTGTAATAGCTTAGCCTTTTCTTCCTGAATGTAATTAGGGGCATACTGGGGGGAGAGAAAACAGACAGAAGGAGGCTTAGGGGTGGAAAATATGGCTGCTGACTTGGCAGTGACATCAGCGAAATTGTTGCCAGCTGCTACTGGGTTAGATGAAGTTTGGTGACCTTTACAATGTATAATGGCTACCTTGGAAGGTGCCGACAGTGCATCTAGTAGTTTGAGTATTTGGTTTTTGTTAATAATAGGGGTACCGCTGGTGGTTAAAACCCTCTCTCTTTCCGGATAACTGAATGGGTGTGTGCAATGAGAAAAGCATATTTAGAATCTGTGTATATGTTTACTGTTTTTCCTTTTGATAGTAGGAGTGCCTTGGTTAGTGCAGTGAGTTCTGCCTGCTGTGATGTGGTCCCTTGTGGTAGGGGTTTTGCCTCTAAAACTGTGGAGGAGGTAACTACTGCATATCCTGCCTGTCTGTTTCCTTGAGGGTTGATAAAGGAGCTGCCATCCACAAATAGGGTTAGTTGTGCATTCTGAAGGGGCCGGGCATGCAAGTATAGGTGGCTGGGGATTGAGCCTCCAGGACCTTAGGACAAGAATGTTTAGTATGGGGTGGTTTAAGAGGGTCTGGCAGTAAAGTGGCTGGATTTAGGGAGGAGCACACTTCTAAAGTAACAGTGTGGTCTTCTATGAATAAGAGATGGAAAAGTTGGAGCTGGGATGGAGTTAAGGGGCTAATATTTTTATGAGAGATGAGATCCTGAAGACGGTGTGTGGAGAGGACAGTTAGGTTACTGCGTCTAATGAGCTTTTTTGCTTCCTGGGTCAGGCAGGCTGCCACTGCAAACACACGCAGACAGGGTTGCCAGCCTTGCACATTTGGGACTAGTTGTTTGGATAGATAGGCCACGGGGTGGTGGGTGCTGCCGACAGGCTGGGCTAAAAGACCAAATGCCACTTTCTGCCTTTCATCTGTAAAGAGTTGGAGGGGACGCTGGAAATCAGGCAGTGAGAGAGTGGGTTGTGAGAGAAGGCAAGCTTTTAAGCAGGTTAAATGAGTTGATATTAACTTGGGGTCGGACAAAAGCCCATGTGGGGTTTCTTTAAATGTGGCATATAATGGTTTGGCTAAGATTCCAAAATTGGGGATCCAATGTCTGAAGAAGCCTATTAGACCTAGGAAGGATTGAATTTCTTTTGCATATTGAGGGGGAAGAAAGTTACGTATTAGGGCCATGCGGTTGGTAGATACTGACCGGGTTGTTGGGGTGATTTCAATTCGTAAGTATATGACGGTTTGGCAAGAAATTTGGGCCTTGTGTTTAGATACTCTATAACCTAATGATCCTAAATGGTTGAGGAGAGTTGCAGTGTCTAGAAGAGAGTCTTGTTTGATAGGGCTACAGATAAGGAGATCATTTACATACTGCAGAACTTTGCTATTAGTGAGAGGGCAGGAGGCAAGGTCTTTTCCTAAGACCTGGCCAAAGAAACGAGGGCCGTCCCAGAACCCTTGTGGGAGGACTGAACACGTCAATTGAGTGGAGATATGTGTGTCTGGGTCCTCCCATGTGAAAGCAAATAGGAACTGGCAGTCTGTGTTTAGGAGTATGGTAAAGAAAGCATCCTTAAGGTCTAACACAGTAAAATAAGTAGAATTGGTGGGGATATGGGAGAGACGTGTGTAAGGGTTGGGAACTACAGGGTGCATTGGACGGATAGCCTCATTGACTAGCCGAAGATCCTGTACTAACCTATATGTTCCGTCTGCCTTCTTAAGTGGAAGTATTGGAGTGTTACAGGGGGAATGTGTGCGGACAACAATATGTTGGCTAACTAGTCGTGTGATAATTGGCTTTAAACCTTGTAGATGTGTCGGAGAGAGAGAGAATTGGGGGTGGTTTGGGAAACGAGTGGGATCTTTGAGCTTGACAAGAACTGGTGGGTGGTGGGCAGCTATGACCGGGGTGGAAGTGTACCACACTTGAGTGTGTACACAAATAGGGAAGATGGGGTGTTGGGGCGACATAGGAAGAGCATGTGCGCCTGCACAAAGCATGAGCAACAGGTCGTGAGGGGATTGAAAAGGAGTGGATGGATTGTTGGGAATGTATATTGAGGCCTTTATGGTGCTCAGGATGTCTCGGCCTAGTAAGGGGATAGGGCATGGGGGTGTAATGAGGAACGAGTGTGCAAAGTAGTTGTTGGTCAGGCAGCAATTAAGGAATGGAGGTTTTCGTGGAGTGGATGGCTTTCCATCTACTCCTACTACAGAGATATTGGATGGAAGGCTATGTCCAGAGAAGGATGGCAAAACAGAATAGGTAGCCCCGCTATCTATTAAAAAATTAATTGTCTTACCCACTACCAGGAGAGTTACCTGCGGCTCGGTAAGGGTGATGGGGGTCCCCAAGTCTCGGCACCTTCAGTTGTCATCGTCCAGATGTAGGAGCTGGAAGGAGCTCCCAGGATCTTGGGAAAGGGGGGCATGTGGAGACATGGCACCTGTTCTCGGGGTGGGGCAATCAGACTTCCAGTGTCCTCCCTGTTGGCAAGCAGGGCAGGGGGTTGCTGGTGGATGAGTGTCATTCACTGTCCCAATGTCTTGATGCCTTCCACTTATAGCAAGGCTGCCTTGGGGCTCGGAGACCTTGCAGACACCTGTTGGCATAGTGTCCTGCCTTACCGCACTTACAGCAGGCTCCTTTTGTAGCCTTGGAGTCTGCAGGGTGTGTGCTCTCTGGCCTGGGGTTACAACTGGGGTGTAAAGCTGCTGCTAGGAGCTGTGCTTTCTGTTTAAGGCGAGCCTGTCACTGTGCTTCAGTCGTCTCCTCTCTGTAGTTATAGACCTTAAAGGCTAATTTAACCAGGTCTTGTATTGGTGCCCGAGGACCATCCTCTACCTTTTGAAGTTTTTACGAATGTCAGGAGCTTATTGAGAAATGAAATAAGACGCCAAAATGGTGGCCCCTGTGGGGGAGGCCGGATCTAACCAGATATATTGGGTTAGAACCTCAGGCAGCCTATTTAAGAATGTGGCTGGATTTTCTTCTGGATTTTGAACAATTTCTTTTAATTTGTTAAAATTCACAGTTTTGTTTGAGGCTGCTTGCATACCAGCCAACAAACACTGGACCATTATGTCTCGCCTACGGCACCCAGGCCGGCCTGCTTGGGAGTTCAATTCTGGGTCTGTCGAGGGGACTGCTTGCTCCCCCAGGGGGATGGTGGCATCAGTTAAATGGAGTAGGTTGGCATGCTGCCTGGCGGCCGCTAGGATGCGTTATTGCTCCTCAGGGTTTAGGGTGGAGGTTAGGATAACCTGGAGATCATGCCAAGTTAAGTCATAGGCCTGACAAAGGTATCTAAATTCCTTTATGTATATGGTAGGATTAGCTGAGAAATCACCTAAACGCTTCTCAATTTTGGAAAGATTGGCCTGTGAAAACGGGATATGTACTCTGACGTCCCCCTCCATCCCAGCTACCTCTGGCAAAGGTGCTAACACTGTAGGAGGGTGTGGGGCAGGAGTGAGGGCATCAGCAGGGCACTTAGAGCGGGTGTGGGCAGAGACAGGAGACTCAAGACAGCCAGTTGGGGGCCCCGAAGGAGGAACGGGACCGAGTGGATTACTAGTAGATAAGGAAGAGGAAGGAGGAGTCTGGATGGAACGAAGAGGAGAAGTGTAGAGCAGAAGTGAGGGAAACCCTAGGTCCTCTGGCTGAACAGAAAGGAATGAAGACTCCTCTTTTTCAGATTCCTGTGAGCCAGCATCCTTGGCAAGCATAATTTGTGCCAAAGAGCACCAGCTACACAGGTCTGCACGAGAGCGTAAGGCCCCAAAGCCTTGTATGTAAGTAATTTTGGACCACTTGCCTAGCCGCTGGCAGAAATTGCTGATGTCGGTCTGAACATTGCAGTCTAGGATGCCCTCGGGTGGCCACTGAGACTGATTGTGTAGTTTGTATTGGGGCCATGCCACAGTGGAAAGGAAAATTAACCGCTTCCTCCTAAGGTCTTGTTCGAGCTGTAAGGATTTCAAATTGCCTAGGAGGCACCCTAAGGCGGTGCTCTTTGGAAATTTGGACTGGGGTTTCCCATTTGTTTCCTGTTTACTTACACAGTGGACACAATGGAAATGGAAGTGGATCTCTGCCTGGCTTCAAAGCCTCTTTTGGAACCAGCAGAGACAGACTGGAGACTCTTGGAGCCAAGGTGGAGATTACCCTCAGGTAGACGTCTCCGTCCTGATTCGGTCTCCCGAGTCACTCGGTGGCTCAAAAGTAGGCCTTGGACCTGCTCGGGACTTTGGCCGAGGGAGGTAAAGAGGAGACAAGGGCACTTACCCCAGAGAGGCCGTGAGAGTGAGGGAAGTGGGTTTCAGGTCCTGGTCTGTCTGCGGTGTGGAAGGAGGAGAAGGAGGCTCCCCGGATCCTGGGGCTCCCGGGAAGGGGTCTCCTCCTTGGTTCGGCACCAACTGATTCATTTTTCTAAGACCACCAGAGCGAGAACAAAAAAACCAGCGAGTAGGCAAGGGTAGGAGCAACAATGCAAATTTATTTTTGGTCACCTACCTTCAGGGAAGAAGGTGGGCAGGGAGAGGTCTGTTGGCCTCTGGCAAAGGAGTCCAAGAGAGTCATCCCGTGGACCTCTCGGACGCAGTTCCTAATGCTGTCACGACAGGAGTGGGGGAAAGGGAAGTCCGCGCGAGACGCTCTCTAGAGAGCGGCTTTTACATAAGTGGGAGGGCAATAGGCGTGGCATGGGCGTGTCGGAAGCATTCCGTAGGTGTGGCCAGGTAAATCTTGGTCTCTTTGGATTGACGTCACCTGGGGCATGCCCGGTTGGTCTGCACATTCCCAGACGCCAGCTGCATTTTCGCGCACGCGGGAAAAGATGGTGATGAAGAACCCGGAAATCCGCCGTCTTGCCTCCGTTTATCCAAACACTCACGATGAGTAGTTTTATAACCTTGTGTATGTTCAGCGTGTGAGGGGACACTTTGAAGCTTACAGTGAAAAAGGAAATATGTTCAGACCGAAACTGGAGAGAAGCTTTCCGAGGAACTGCTTTGTGACGTGTACATTCCACTCACAGTGTTATACCTCTCTTCTCATACAGCATTGGGGAAACCCTTTTGGAGAAACAGGTACCAGGTGATATTTGGGAGCATGTTGATGCTGATGATGAAAAGGGAAATAGCCTCAGACAAAACCTGGAATGAAGCTTTCCAGGAAACTACTCTGTGATATGTGTAATCACCTCACATAGATAAGGATTTCCTTACATTACACAGCTTGAAAACTGTCATGGATGGATCCACGAAGGGATTTTCGGGAGCACACACAGGACTGTGGTGAAAAAGGAAATATCTTCAGATAAAAACTGGAAAGAAGCTTTCTGTGAATCTGCTTTTCTCTATGTTTATTCTTCTCACGTAGAAGAAGCTTTTTTTTACATTCCGCAGCTTGGAACCTCCCTCGTGGATGGATCCACGAAGGATATTTGGGATCACATTCAGGCCTACAGTCAAATAGGAAATAGAGTCAGATAAAAACTGGAGGGAAGTTGTCTGAGAAACTTCTTGGTGATATGTGCATTCCACCCAGGAGTTTTAATGTTCTTCACATAAGGCACAGTTTGAACATTGTTCCTGTAAAACCAAAAGAATGATATTCGGAGAACATTGAAGACAATGGCAAAAAGTGAAATGTCGTCCAATAAAAATCAGAAAGAAGCACACGAAGAAACTGCTCTCTGACATGCACATTGTTTTCACTGGGTTCAAGCTTACTCCACATTTCCCAGTTTGAAAGTTGGCCTCTGAGGGTTCTGCAAAGGGATAGTAAGTGGCAACCGGAGGCCTGTGTAGACCAAGGAAATGTCTCGAATTGAAAATGGGAGAGAAGCTTTCTGTGCATCTCTTTTGTGATGTTTGTATTGAACTCAAAGAGTTAAATCATTCTTTGGATTGAGCAGTTTGAAATCACTGTTTCTGAGGAATCTGAGAAAGGACATTTTGAGACGCTCTTTAGAATATCCTGAAAAAGAAATAACCTCAGATAGAAACCAGAAGGAAGCTTTTTGTGAAACTGTTCAGTGTCGTGTGAATTCCGCTCACACACTTAAGCTTCTCTTTTCACTGAGCAGTATCATAACACTGCTTTTGTTTAGACTGCGAAGGGATACTCAGGAGTGATTTGAGGGTTGCGGTGAGAAAGGAAACGTGTTCAGATAGAAACTGGAGAGAAGTTTTCTGAGGAGTTACTTTGTGACGTGTGCATTCCACTCACAGAAATATACCTTTCTTCTCCTAGAGGATTCCAGAAACCCTTGCAGAGAAAAAGCTACCAAGAGACGTTCGGGGGTATAGGGACGGCTATGGTGAAAAAGGAAATACCCTCAGACAAAACTGGAAAGAATATTTCTGTGAAACTGCTTAGAGTTAGACATATCTATTTATCTCGCATAGTTCAAAGCTTTCTTATATTATGCAGTTTGGAAACTCTGTCATGCACGAATCCGTGAAGGGACATTGGGGAGCACATTCAGGCCTACGGTGAAAGAGGAGATATCTTCAGATAAAAACTGGATAGAACCTTTCTGAGAAACTACTTGTGAGGTATGCATTACGCTCAGAGATTTATACCTCTTTTCTCACAAGGCAATGTTTAAACACTGTTCCTGAGTAACCGAAAAAGTGATATTTCATAGCGCACTGAGGATTATGGCAAATAGTGAAATATACTGAAATAATATCGAGAAAGAGGCGTTCCAAGAATCTGCTCTCTCATATGTGCATTCACTTCAAAGCATTTATGCTTACTCTATGTTGCCCAGTTTCAAAATTCTGTCTTTGAAGAATCTGTGAAGGGATATTTAGTGACGCCAGGAGGCTTGTGGTGAGCAAGGGAAGATCTTCCGATGAAACCTGCATAGTAACTTTCTGAGCAACTGCTTCACCATGTGTGTATTCATCTCACAGATTTAAACCATTCTTTGGATTGAGAAGATTGAAATCACTGTTTTTGTGGAATCTGAGGAAGGACATTTGGGAATGATCCTTAGAACATGGAGGAAGAAATATCCTCAGGTAAAATCCAGAAGGAAGCTTTCTGTGAAACTACTCTGTGTCATCTTAATTCCTCTCGGTTAGTTAAGTCTCTCCTTATGTTGAGTATTTTTATAACCCTGTGTATGTTTAGCATGGGATGGGACATTTGGGAGCTCTTTGAGGCTTACGGTGAAAAAGGAAATAAGTTCAGACCGAAACTGGAGAGAAGCTTTCCGAGGAATGGCTTTGTGACGTGAGCATTACACTCACAGAAATATACCTTTCTTCTCCTAGAGTATTCCAGAATCTCTTTTCGAGGAAAAGCTACCAAGAGACATTCGGGAGTACAGGGACAGCTATGGTGAAAAAGGAAGTATCCTCAGACAAAACTGGAGAGAAGATTTCTGTGAAACTGCTTCATGTTAGATATCTATTCATCTCGCATAGTTAAAACCTTTCTTATATTATGCAGTTTGGAAACTCTGTCATGCACGAATCTGCAAAGGGATATTCAGGAGCACATTCAGGCCTAAGGTGAAAGAGGAGGTATCTTCGGATCAAAACTGGATAGAAGCTTTTTGAGAAACTGCTTGTGTTGTATGCACTCTGCTCAGGGAGTTATACCTCTTTTCTCACAAGACAGTGTTTAAAAACTCTTCCTGTGTAACCGAAAAAGTGATATTTCAGAGCGCACTGAGGACTATGGCAAATAATGAAATATACTGCAATAAAATCGAGAAAGAAGTGTTCGAAGAATCTGCTCTCTGATATGTGCATTCACTTCATGGAATTTATGCTTACTCTGTGTTGCCCAGTTTCGAAATTTTGTCCTTGAAGAATCTGTGAACTGATATTAATTGATGCCCGGAGCCTTGTGGTGAGCAAGGAAACATCTTCTGATGAAACCTGCAGAGTAACTTTCTGAGCAACTACTTTGAGATGTGTGTAGTCGACTCATAGATTTAAACCGTTCTGTGGATTGAGCAGATTGAAATCACTGTTTTTGTGGAATCTGAGGAAGAACACTTGGGAATGACCCTTAGAACATGGAGAAAGAAATATATTTAAGTATAACCCAGAAGGAATCTTTCTGTGAAACTACTCTGTGTCATCTTAATTCCTCTCGCTCAGCTAAGCCTCCCCTTACATTGAGTAGTTTTATAAACCTGTGTATGTTTAGCGTGTGATGGGACATTTGGGAGCACTTTGAGGCTTACAGTGAAAAAGGAAATATGTTCAGACAGAAACTGGAGAGAAGCTTTCGGAGGAACTGCTTTGTAACGTGTGCATTCCACTCAGAGTGTTATACCTCTCTTCTCATACAGCGTCGGGGAAACCCTTTTGGAGAAACAGTTACCAAGTGATATTCAGGAGCATGTTGATGCCAATGATGAGAAGGGAAATAGCCTCAGACAAAACCTGGAAAGAAGTTTTCTAGGAAACTACTCTGTGATATGTGTAATCATCTCACAGAGATAAGGGTTTCCTTACATTACACAGCTTGAAATCTGTCATGGACGGATCCATGAAGGGACTTTCAGGAGCACACTCAGAACTATGGTGAAAAAGGAAATATCTTCAGATAAAAATTGGAAAGAAGCTTTCTGTGAATCTGCTTTTTTCTATGTTTATTCTTCTCACATAGATGAAGCTTTCTTTACATTACACAGTTTGGAAACTCCCTCGTGAATGGATCCACGAAGGGATATTTGGGATCACATTCGGGCCCATGGTCAAATAGGAAGCATAGTCAGATAAAAACTGGAGAGAAGCTTTCTGAGAACTGCTTAGTGATGTGTGCATTCCACTCAGGGACTTTTAATGTTCTTCTCTTAAGGCACGGTTTGAACACTGTTCCTGTAAAATGAAAAGAGTGATATTCAGAGCACATTGAAGACAATGGCAAAAAGTGCAATGTCGTCCAATAAAAAACAGAAAGAAGCACTCGAAGAAACTACTCTCTGACATGCCCACTCTTTTCACAGGGTTAAAGCTTACTCTACATTTCCCAGTTTTGATAGTCGGCCTCTGGGGGTTCTGCGAAGGGATAGTAAGTGGCAACTGGAGACCTGTGTTGAGCAAGGAAATGTCTCCCATCGAAAATTGGAGAAAAGCACAACTCTTTTGTGATGTTTGTGTTCATCTCAAAGAGTTAAATCATTCTTTGGATTGATCAGTTTGAAATCACTGTTTCTGTGGAATCTGAGAAAGGACATTTGGAGAGGCTCTTTAGAATATCCCGAAAAAGACATAACCTCAGAGAGAAACCAGAAGGAAGCTTTCTGTGAACCTGCTCTGTGTCACGTGAATACGCTCATACAGTTAAGCTTCTCGTTTCATTGAGCAATATCATAACACTGTTTTTCTTTAGACTGCGAAGGGATATTCAGGAGAGATTTGAGGATTATGGTGAGAAAGGAAACGCCTTCAGATAGAAACTGGAGAGAAGCTTTCTGAGGAGCTGCTTTGTGACGTGTGCATTCCACTCACAGAAACATACCTTTCTTCTCCTAAAGAATTCCGGAATCCCTTTGGAGTAAATGCTACCAGGAGACATTCGGGAGTATAGGAACCACTATGGTGAAAAAGGATGTGTCCTCAGACAGAACTGGAAAGAAGCTTTCTGTGAAACTGCTTCATGTTAGATACATCTATTCATCTCGCATAGTTCAAACCTTTCTTATATTACGCAGTTTGGAAACTCCTTCATGCACGAATCTGCGAAGGGACATTCGGGAGCACATTCAGGCCTATAGTGAAAGAGGATATATCTTCAGATAAAAACTGGATAAAAGCTTTGTGAGAAGCTACTTGCGATGTATGCATTCCGCTCAATTATTTATGCCTCTTTTCTCACAAAGCAGTGTTTCATCACTGTTCCTGTGTAACGGAAAAAGTGATATATCGCCACGCATTGAGGACTCTGGTAATTAGTGAAATATACTGAAATAAAATCGAGATAGGCACCTTCCAAGAATCTGCTCTCTGATATGTGCATTCACTTCATGGAATTTATGCTTACTCTAATTTGCCCAGTTTTGAAATTCTGTCTTTGAAGAATCTGTGAAGCAATATTTAGTTACATCCGGAGGTTTGTGGTGAGCAAGGAAACATCTTCTGATGAAACCTGCAGAGTAACTTTCTGAGCAACTGCTTTGCAATGTGTGTATTCTTCTCATAAAGTTAAACCGTTCTTTGGATTGAGCAGATTGAAATCACTGTTTTGTGGAATCTGAGAAAGGACATTTGGGAACGATCCTTAGAATATGGAGAAAGAAATATCATCAGGTAAAATTCCGAAGGAAGATTTCTGTGAAACAACTCTGTGTCATCCTAATTCCTCTCCCTTAGATAAGCCTCTCTTTACATTGAGTAGTTTTATAATGCTGTGTATGTTTAGCGTGTGATGGGATATTTGGGAGCACTTTGAGGCTAATGGTGAAAAAGGAAACATGTTCAGACCGAAACTGGAGAGTAGCTTTCCAAGGAACTGCTTTGTGACGTGTGCATTCCAGTCACAGTTTTATACGTCTCTTCTGATACAGCGTCAGGAAAACTCTTTTGAATAAACAGGTACCAGGTGATATTCGGGAGTATGTTGATGCCGATGATGGAAAGGGAAATAGCCTCAGACAAAAACTGGAAAGAAGCTTTCTACGAAACTATTCAGTAATACGTGTAATCTTCTCACATAGATAAAGCTTTCTTTACCTTATGCAGCTTGGAAACTGTCATGCACGGATCCAAGAAGGAACGTTCGGGAGCACATTCAGAACTAGGGTGAAAAAGGAAATATCTTCAGATAAAAACTGGAAAGAAGCTTTCTGTGAATTTGCTTTTTGCTGTGTTTATTCACCTCACATAGATGAAGCTTACTTTACAATTCACAACTTGGAGATTGCCTCATGGATGCATTAGTGAAGTGATATTTGGGATCGCAATTGGGCCTATGGTGAAATAGGAAATAGCGTCATATAAAAACTGGAAAGTAGCTTTCTGAGAAACTGCTTGGTGATATGTGCATTCCACTCAGGGAGATATAAATTTCTTCTCATAAGGCATAGTTTGAACACTGTTTTTGTAAAACCAAAAGAGTGATATTCAGAGCACATTGAAGACTATCGCAAAAAGTGAAACGTCATCCAAAAAAAAAAACAGAAAGAAGTACTGGAAGAAACTGCTCTCTGTCATGTCCACTCTTTTGAGAGGGTGAAAGCTTACTCTACATTTCCCAGTTTGAAAGTCGGTAGTTGAGGGTTCTGTGAAGGGGTAGTAGTGGCGACCGGAGGCCTGTGTGAGGCAAGGAAATGGCTTCCATCGAAAATCGGAGAGAAAGCTTTCTGCGCAACAATTTTGTGATGTTAGTATTCATCTCATAGAGTTAAATCACTCTTTGGACTGAGCAGTTTGAAGTCACTGTTTCTGGCGACTCTGAGAAAGGACATTTGGAAATGTTCCTTAGAATATCCTGAAAAAGAAATAACCTCAGAAAGATACCAGAAGGAAGCTTTCTGTGAAACTGCTCTGTGTCAGGTGAATTCTGCTCACACAGTTAAGCTTCTCTTTTCATTGAGCTGGAGCATAACACTGTTTTTGTTTAGTCTGTGAAGGGATACTCCGGAGGGCTTTGAGGCTTATGGTGAGAAAGGAAACAACTTGAGATAGAAACTGGAGAGAAGCTTTCTGAGGAGCTCCTTTGTGACATGTGCATTCCACTCACAGAAATATACCTTTCTTCTCCTAGAGGATTCCGCAATCCCTTTTGCAGAAATAGCTACCAAGAGATACTCGGGAGTATAGGGACGACTATGGTGAAAAAGGAAATATCCTCAGACAAAAACTGGAAAGAAGACTTCTGTGAAACTGCTTTGTGTTAGATATATTTATTTGTCTCACATAGTTAAAACTTTCATTATATTATGCAGTTTGAAAACTCTGTCATAAACAGATCCACGAACGGACATTCGGGAGCACATTCAGGCCTACAATGAAAGAAGAGATATTTTCAGATAAAAACTGGATAGAAGCTTTCTGAGAAACTACGTTGTGATGTATGCATTCCACTCAGGGAGTTATACCTCTTTTCTCACAAGGCAGTGTTTGAACACTGGTCTTGTGAACCCTAAAAAGTGATATTTTGGAACGCCTTGAGGACTATGCAAATAGTGCAATATACTGAAATAAAATCGAGGAAGAAGCATTCCAGGAATCTACTCTATTCTATGTGCATTCACTTCACAGAGTTAATGCTTACTCTATGTTGCCCAGTTTCGAAACTCTGTTTGAGATTTCGTGAAGAGATATTTATTGACGCCCGGAGGCTTGTGGTGAGTGAGGAAACGTCTTCCGATGAAACCTGCAGAGAATCTTTCTGAGCAACTACTTTCAATGTGTGTATTCGTCTCAAGGAGTTAAACCATTCTTTGGATTGAGCAGCTTGAAATCAGTTTTTGTGGAATCTGAGAAAGGACATTTGTGAACGATCCTTAGAATATGGAGAAAGAAATAACCTCAGGTAAAATCCAGAAGAAAGCTTTCTGTGAAACTGTATTGTGTCATCTTAATTCCTCTCAGTCAGTTCAGCCTCTCTTTCCATTGATCAGTTTTCTAACCCTGTGTATGTTTAGCGTGTGATGGCATATTCGGGAGCACTTTGAAGCTGATGGTGAAATAGGAAATATGTTCAGAACGAAACTGGAGAGAAGCTTTCCGAGGAACTGCTTTGTGACATGTGCATTTCACTCACAGTATTATACCTCCCATCTCATACAGTGTCAGTGAAACCCTCTTGGAGGAACAGGTACCAAGTGATATTCGAGAGCATGTTGATGCTGATGGAGAAAAGGGAAATGGTCTCAGAAAAAAATTGGAAAAAAGCATTCTATGAAACTACTTGGAGATATGAGTATCCATCTCACATAGAAAAAGCTTTCTTTACATTATGCAGCTTGGAAACTGTCACGGATGAATCCATGAAGGGACCATCGAGAGCACATTCAGGACTATGGAGAAAATGGAAATAACTTCAGAAAAATACTGGAAAGAAGCTTTCTCTAAATCTGCTTTTTGCTATGTTTAATCATCTCACATAGCTGAAGGTTTCTATGCATTACAGACCAGGGAATCTCCCTCGTGGTTGAATCCGCGATGGGATATTTGGGATCACATTCGGGCCTATGGTGAAATAGGAAATAGAGTCACATAAAAAATGGAGAGAAGATTTCTGAGAAACTGCTTGGTGATGTGTGCATTCCACTCAGGCAGCTATAACTTTCTTCTCATAAGGCACAGTTTGAACACTGTTCCTGTAAAACCAAATGAGTGATATTCGTAGCACATTGAAGACTATGGAAAAAAGTCAAATGTCTCCCAATTAAAAAAAAAAAAAAAAAACAGAAAAAAGCACTCCAAGAAGCTGCTCTCTGACATGTCCATTCTTTACACAGGGCTAAAGCTTCCTCTACATTCCCCAGTTTGAAATGTGGTCTTTGAGGTTCCTGCGAAGGGATGGTAAGTGGCAACTGGAATCCTGTGGCAAGCAAGAAATTGTCTTCCATGGAAAATTGGAGAGAATCTTTCTGTGCAACTCTTTTGTGATGTTGGTATTCATCTCATAGCGTTATATGATTCTTTGGATTGAGCAGTTTGAAATCAGTGTTTCTGTGGAATCTGAGAAAGGACATCTGGAAACGCTCTTTAGAATATCCTGAAAAAGGAGTAACCTCAGAGAAAACCAGAACTGTGAAACTGCTCTGTGTCATATGAATTCTACTCACACAGTTAAGCTTCACTTTTCATAGAGGAGTATCATAACACTGTTTTTGTTTAGTCTACGAAGGGATATTCTGAAGCGCTTTGAGACTTACGGAGAGAAAGGAAACGTGTTTAGATAGAAACTGGATAGAAGCTTTCGGAGGAGATGCTTTGTGACATGTGCGTTCCACCCACAGAAATATACCTTTCTTATAGAGGATTCCAGAATCCCTTTTGGAGAAAAAGCTACCATGACACATTCGGGAGTATAGGGACGGCTATGGTGAAAAAGGAAATATCCTTAGAAAAAAACTGGAAAGAAGCTTTCTGGGAAACTTCTTTGCATTAGGTATATTTACTCATCATGCATAGTTAACACTTTTCTTATATTATGCAGTTTGGAAACTCCGTCATGCACGGATCCACGAAGGGACATTCTGGAACACATTCAGGCCTACGGTGAAAGAGGAGATATCTTCACATAAAAACTGGATAGAAGCTTTCTGAGAAACTACTTTGTGATGTATGTATTCCACTCAGGGAGTTATATTTCTTTTCTCACAACCAGTGTTTGAACACTGTTCCTGTGAAAAAGAAAAAGTGATATTTCAGAGTGCATTGAGGACTATGGCAAATAGTGAAATATACTGTAATAAAATCGAGGATGAAGCGTTCCAAGAACTGCTCTTTGATATGTGCATTCACTTCACAGAGTTAATGCTTATCCTTTGTTGCCCAGTTTCAAAACTCTGTCTTTGAAAAATCTGTGAAGGGATATTTAGTGACGCCCAGAGGCTTGTGGAGAGCAAGGAAACGTCTTCCGATGAAACCTGCAGAGAAACTTTCTGAGCAACTACTTTGTGATGTGTGTATTCGATTCATAGAGTTAAACCATTCTTTAGATTCTGCAGATTGAAATCACTTTTTGTGTAATCTGAGGAAGGACATTTGGGAACGATCCTTAGAATATGGAGAAAGAAATATCCTCAGGTAAAATCCAGAAGAAAGTTTCTGTAAAACTGCTCTGTGTCGCTTAATTCCTCTCACTCAGTTAACCCTCTCTTTTCAATGGGCAGTTTTCTAACACTGTGTATGTTTAGCGTGTGACGGGATATTCGGGAGCACTTTGAGGCTTACGGTGAAAAAGGAAATATGTTCAAACCGAACCTGGAGAGAAGCTTTCTGAGGAACTGCTTTGTGACTTGTGCATTCCACTCACAGTGCTATACCTCTCTTTTCATACAGCGTCGGGAAACCTTTTTGGAGAAAGAGTTACCAAGTGATATTTGGGAACATGTTGATGCCGATGGTGAAAAGGGAAATAGCCTCAGACAAAAACTGGAAAGAAACTTTCTAGAAAACTGTTCTATGATATGTGTAATCATCCCACATAGATAAAGCTTTCTTTACATTGCGCAGCTTGGAATCTGTCATGGAGAGATCCACAAAGGGACCTTTGGGAGCACATTCAGGACTATGGTGAAAAAGGAAATATCTTCAGATTAAAAACTGGAAAGAAGCTTTCTGTGAATCTGTTTTTTGCTACGTTTATTCATCTCACATATATGAGACTTCCTTTACATTATGCAGCTTGGAAAGTCCCTCGTGGATGGATCTGCAAAGGGATATTTGGGATCACATTCGGGCCTATGGTGAGATAGGAAATATAGTCAGATAAAAACTGGAGAGAAGCTTTCTGAGAAACTGCATGGTGATATGTGCATATTTCACAGGGAGTTTTAACATTCTTCTCATAAGGCACAGTTTGAGCACTGTTCCTGTAAAACCAAAAGAGTGATATTCGGAGCACATTGAAGACTATGGCATAAAGCAAAATGTCATCCGATAAAAATCAGAAAGAAGCACTCGAAGAAACTGCTCTCTGACACGTCTATTCTTTTCACAGGGTTAAAGCTTACTCTATATTTCCCAAGTTGAAAGTCCGTCTTTCAGGGTTCTGCGAAGGGATAGTAAGTGGCAACCGAAGGTCTGTGTCAAAAAAGTAAATGTCTTCCATCGAAAATTGGAGAGAAACCTTCTGCACAACTCTTTTGTGATGTTTGTATTCATCTCAAAGAGTTAAATCATTCTTTGGATTGAGCAGTTTGAAATCACTGTTACTGTGGAATCTGAGACAGGACATTTGGAAACACTCTTTAGAATATTCTGAAAAAGAAATAACCTCAGAGAGAAACCAGAAGGAAGCTTTCTGTGAAACTGCTCTTTGTCACGTGTATTCCCCTCACACGGTTAAGCTTCTCTTTTCATTGATCAGTATCATAACACTGTTTTTGCTTAGTCTGCAAAGGGATATTCAGCAACGCTTTGAGGCTTATGGTGAGAAAGGATACGTCTTCAGATAGAAACTGGAGAGTAGCTTTCTGAGGAGCTGCTTTGTGAAGTCTGCATTCCACACACAGAAATATATCTTTTTACTCAAAGAGGATTCCTGAATCCCTTTTGGAGAAAACGGTACCAAGAGACATTCAGGAGTATAGGGAGGGATATGGTGAAAAAGGAAATATTCTCAGACAAAACCTGGAAAGATGATTTTTGTGAAACTAGTTTGTGTTAGATATATTTATTCATCTTGCATAGTTAAAACTTTCTTTTTATTACACAGTTTGGAAACTCCTTCATGCACGGATCCACGAAGGGACATTCGGGAGCACATTCAGACCTAAAGTGAAAGAGGAGATATCTTCAGATAAAAACTGGATAGACGCTTTCTGAGAAACTACTTTGTGATGTATGCATTCCACTCAGGGAGTTATAGCTCTTTTCTCACAAGGCAGTTTCTGAACACTGTTCCTGTGAAACCAAAAATGTGATATTTCAGGATGCATTGAGGAAGAGGCCGAATAGTGAAATATACTGAAATGAAATCGAGTAAGAAGCATTTCAAGAATCTGCTCTCTGATATGTGCATTCACTTCACAGTGTTAATGCTGACTCTATGTTGCCCAGTTTCGAAAACCTGTGTTTGAAGGATCTGTGAAGGGATATTTAGTGATGCCCGGAGGGTTGCGGTGAGCAAGGAAACATCTTCTGATGAAAGCTGCAGAGAAACTTTCTGAGCAACTGCTCTGCCATGTGTGTATTCGTCTCATAGAGTTAAACCTTCTTTGGATTGAGCAGCTTGAAATCACTGTTTTTTGGAATCTGAGGAAGAACACTTTGGAACGATACTTAGAATATGGAGAAAGAAATATATTAAGGTAAAACCCAGAAGGAAGCTTTCTTTGAAACTGCTCTGTGTCATCTTAATTCTGCTCCCTCAGTTATTTCTCCCTTTTCATTCAGCAGTTTTCTAACCCTGTGTATGTTTAGCGTGTAATGGTATATTCAGGATCACTTTTTGGCTTTCGGTGAAAAAGGAATTCTGTTAGGACTGAAACTGAAGGGAAGCATTCTGAG
Organism: Piliocolobus tephrosceles; assembly: GCF_002776525.5. Lineage (NCBI taxonomy): Eukaryota > Metazoa > Chordata > Mammalia > Primates > Cercopithecidae > Piliocolobus > Piliocolobus tephrosceles. Next base: position 128,203,887 of record NC_045435.1, on the reverse strand, counting down.
GAGCTGCTTTGTGATGTGTGCATTCCACTCACACTGTTATACCTCTCTGCTCATACCGCATTGGGGATTCCCTTTCGGAGAAACAGGTACCAAGTGATATTCAGAAGCATGTTGATGCTGATGGTGAAAAGGGACATAGCCTCGACAAAAACTGGAAAGAAGTTCTCTAGGAAACTACTCTGTGATATGTGTAATGATCTCACATAGATAAAGCTTTCTTTACATTACGCAGCTTGAAATTGTCATGATCGGATCCACTAACTGACCTTCGAAAGCACATTCAGGACTATGGTGAAAAAGGAATTATCTTCAGATAAAAACTGGAAAGAAGCTTTCTGTTAACCTGCTTTTTGCTATGTTTATTCATCTCACATAGATGAAGCTTTCTTTACATTACGTAGCTCGGAAACTCCCTTGTGGGTGGATCTGCGAAGGGATATTTGGGATCACATTCAGGCCTGTGATGAAAGAGGAAAAATGGTCAGATGAACAATGGAGAGAAACTTTCTGAAAAACTGCTTGGTGATGTGAGCATTCCACTCAGGGAGTTATAACTTTCATCTCATAGGGCACAGTTTGAACACTGTTCCTGTAAAACCAAAAGAGTGATATTCGGGGCACATTGAAGACTATGGCATAAAGTGTGATGTCATCCAATAAAAAACAGAAGGAAGTACTCGAAGAAACTGCTCTCTGACTTGTCCATTCTGTTCACAGGGTTAAAGCTGACACTACATTTCCCACTTTGAAAGTCAGTCTTTGAGGGTTCTGCAAAGGGATAGTAATTGGCAAACAGAGGCCTGTGTCGAGCAAGAAAATGTCTTCCATCGAAAAGTGGAGAGAAGCTTTCTGCTCAACTCTTTTGTGATGTTTTTATTCATCTAATAGAGTTAAATCATTCTTTGGATTGAGCATTTTGAAATCACCGTTTCTGTGGAACCTGAGAAAGAACATTTGGAATTGCTCTTTTGAATATCCTGAAAAAGAAATAACCGCAGAGAGAAACCAGAAGGAAGCTTTCTTTGAAACTGCTCTGTGTCACGTGAATTCCGCTCACACAGTTAAGATTCTCTTTTCATTAAGCAGTATCATAACACTGTTTTTGTTTAGTCTGAGAAGGGATATTCAGGAGCGCTTTGAGACTCGTGGTGAGAAAGGAAACGCCCTCAGATAGAAAATGGAGAGAAACGTTCTGAGGAGCTGCATTGTGACGTGTGTATTCCACTCAAAGAAATATACCTTTCTTCTCCAAAAGGATTCAAGAATCCCTTTTGATAAAAAGCTACAAAGAGACATTCGGGAATATAGGGACGGCTCTGGTGAATAAGGAAATATCCTCAAACAAAAACAGCAAAGAAGATTTCTGTGAAACTGCTTGGTGTTAGATATACTTATTCAACTCGCATAGTTAAAACTTTTCTTACATTACGCAGTTTGGAAAGTCCGTCATGCGCGGATATGGGAAGGGACATTCGGGGGCACATTAAGGCCTATGGTGAAAGAGGAGATATCTTCAGATAAAAAGTGGATAGAAGCTTTCTGAGAAACTACATTGTGATGTATGCATTCCACTAAGGGAGTTATACCTCTTTTCTCACAGAGCCGTGTTTGAACACTGTTCCTGTGAAACCGAAAATGTGATATTTTGGAGTGCATTGAGGACTATGGCGAATAGTGAAATATACTGAAATAAAAGCGAGTAAGAAGCATTCCATGAATCTGCTCTCTAATGTGTGTATTCACTTCACAGAGTTAATGCTTACTGTATGTTGCCCAGTTTCGAAACTCTGTCTTTGAAGAATCTGTGAAGGGATATTTAGTGACGCCTGGAGGATTGTGGTGAGCAAGGAAACGTCTTCCGATGAAACCTGCGGAGAAAATTTCTGAGCAACTGCTTTGTGATGTGTGTATTTGTCTCATGGAGTTAACCCATTCTTTGGATTGAGCAGCTTGAAATCACTGTTTTTGTGGCATCTGAGGAAGGACATTTGGGAACGATCCTTAAAATACGGAAAAGGAAATATCCTCAGGTATTCTCTAGAAGGAAGCTTTCTGTGAAACTACTCTCTGTCGTCTTAATTCCTCTCACTCAGTTAAGCCTCTCTTTTCATTGATCAGTTTTCTCATCCTGCGCATGTTTAGCATGTGATGGGATATTCGGGAGCACTTTGAGGCTTACAGTGAAAAAGGAAATATGTTCAGACTGAAACTGAAGAGAAGCTTTCCAAGGAACTGCTTTATGACGTATGCATTCCACTCACACTGTTATACCTGTCTTCTCATACAGCGTCGGGGAAACCCTTTTTTAGAGACAGGTACCAAGTGATAATCTGGAGCATGTTGATGCTGATGGTTTAAAAGGGAAATAGCCTCAGAAAAAAAACTGGAAAGTAGCTTTCTAGGAAACTATTCTCTAATGTGAGTAATCACCTCACACAGATTAAGTTTTCTTTACATTACTCAGCTTGGAAAGTGTCATGGACGGATCCACAAGGGACCTTCAGGAGCACATTCAGGACTATTGTCAAAAAGGAAATATCTTCAGATAAACACTCGAAAGAAGCTTTCTGTGAATCTGCATTTTCCTATATTCATTCAACTCACATTTTGGAGGCTTTCTTTACATTACATGGTTTGGAAGTCCCTTGTGGATGGATCCGTGAAAAGATAGTAGGGATCATATTCGGGCCTATGGTGAAACTGCATTGTGACCTGTGAATACACCACAAGAGTTACACTTTCCTTTTCATTGATCCGTTTGCTAACACTCTTTTCTTGAAATCTGCATTGGGATATTTCTTAGCGCAATGAAGCTGATGGAGACAAAGGAAATTTCCTCAAATAAAAACTAGAAAGCAGCTTTCTGAGGAACTTCTTTGTGATATGTGAATTCATCTCACCGAGTTACAACTTTGTTTTCAAGAAGCAGTTTGCTAACACTGTTGTTGTGGAATCAACTAAGTGATATTTGGGAGTGCATTGAGGCCCATGGTGAAAACGGAAGTATTCTGAGATAAAAACTAGAAAAAATCTTTCTGAGAAATTGCTTTCTGATGTGTGAATTAATCACAAAAAGATTCATCGTTCTCTTCTTGCAGCAGTTTCCTAACACTCTTCTTTTGGAATGTGCAAAGTGATATTTGGGAGCTCATTGAGGGCTACGGTGAAAAAGGAAATATCCTCAGATAAAAACTGGAACGAAGCATTCTGAGAATCTGCATTGTGACCTGTGAATACAACTCACAGAGTTGCACTTTCCTTATCATTGATCCGTTTGCAAACACTCTTTTCTTGAAATCTGCATTGGGATAGTTCTTAGCGCAATGAAGCTGACGGAGACAAAGGAAATATCCTCAAATAAAAACTAGAAAGTGGCTTTCTGAGAAACTTTTTTGTGATATGTGAATTCATCTCACCGAGTTACAACTTTATCTTCATGAAGCAGTTTGCTAACACTGTTGTCGTGGAAACTGAAAAGTGATATTTGAGAGCACAAAGGAAATATCCTCAAATAAAAACTAGAAAATAGCTTTCTGAAAAACTTCTTTGTGTTATGTGAATTCATCTCACCGAGTTACAACCTTGTCTTCAGGAAGCAGCTGGCTAACACTGTTGTCATGGAATCTGCAAAGTGATATTTGGGATCGTATGGAGGCCAATGGTGAAAACGGAAATATCCTCACATAAAATCTAGAGAGAAGCTTTTTGGTAAATTGCTTTGTGATTTGTTAATTCATCGCAAAGACGTTCACCTTTCCCTTCTTGTAGCATTTTGCTAACAGTGTTTTTGTGGAATATGCAAAGTGATTTACGGGAGCGCATTGCGGCTTATGGTGAAAACAGAAATATCCTCAGATAATAACTAGAAAGAAGATTTCTCAGAAGTTCCTTTCTGATGTGTGAACACATAACACAGAGATTCACTTTTCCCTTCTTGCAGCAGTTTCCTAACACTGTTATTGTGGATTATGGCAAGTGATATCTGGGAGCTCATTGAGGGCTGTGGTGAAAAAGGAAATATCCTCAGATAAAAACTGGAAAGAAGCGTTCTGAGAAACTGCATCGTGACTTGTGGATGCAACTCACAGAGTTACACTTTCCTATTCATTCATACCTTTGATAAGACTATTTTCTTGAAATCTGCATTGGGATATTTCTTAGCACAATGAAGCTGACAGTGACAAAGGAAATATCCTCAGATAAAAACTAGAAAGTAGCTTTCTGAGAAACTTCTTTGTGACATGGGAATTCATCTCACCGAGTTACAAGTTTGTCTTCACGAAGCAGTTTGCTAACACTGTTGTCGTGGAATCTGCAAAGTGATATTTGGGAGCTCATTGAGGGCTATGGGGAAAAAGGATATATCCTCAGATTAAAATTAGAAAAAAGCATTCTGGGAAACTGCATTATGGTGTGTGAATGCAACTCACAGAGTTACACATTTCTCTTCAGAGATCAGTTTGCTAACACAGTTTTCTTGAAATCTGCAATTGGATACTTCTGAGCGCAATGAGGCTTACCGTGACAAAGGAAATATCCTCAGACAAAAACTACAAAGAAGCTCTCTTAGAAACTTCTTTGTGATGTGTCAATTCATCTCACAGAGATACACTTACGTTTCATGGAGCAGTCGATCAACACTTTGTGGAACCTGAGAAGTGATACTTTGCATTGCGTTGAGGCCTACGCTGTTACAGGAAATATCCCCAATAAAATAGGTGAAAGAATCTTTGTTACAAACTTCTTTGTGATATGTGAATTCATCTCACAGAGTAACAACTTAGTCTTCATGAAGCAGTTTGCTAACAATGTTTTCATGGAATATACAAAGTGATATTTGGGAGCACATTGAGGCCTATGGTGAAAACAGAAATCTCCTCAGATAATAACTAGAAAGAAGCTTTCTCAGAAGTTGCTTTCTGACGTGTGAATTCATAACACAGAGATTCACTTTTCTGTTCTTGCAGCAGGTTCCTAACACTGTTGTCGTGGATTCTGCCAAGTGATATTTGGGAGCCCAGTGAGGGTTATGGTGAAAAAGGAAATATCCTCAGATAAAAACTGGAAGGAAGCGTTCTGAGGAACTGCATTGTGAGCTGTGAATACAAGTCACAGAGTTACACTTTTCTGATCATTGATCCGTTTGCTAACACTCTTTTCTTGAAATCTGCATTGGGATAGTTCTTAGCACAATGAAGCTGACAGTGACAAAGGAAATATCCTCAAATAAAAACTAGAAAGTCACTTTCTGAGAAACTTCTTTGTGACATGTGAATTCATCTCACCGAGTTACAACTTTGTCTTCACGAAGCAGTTTGCTAACACTGTTGTCATGAAATCTGTAAAGTGATATTTGGGAGTGCATGGAGGCCCATGGTGAAAATGGAAATTTCCTCAGATAAAATCTAGAAAGAAGATTTCTGAGAGATTGCTTTGTGATTTGTGAATTCATCACAAAGATATTCACCTTTCCCTTCTTGTAGCAGTTTGCTAACAGTGTTTTCGTGGAATCTGCAAAGTGATATTTGGGAGCGCATTGAGGCCTATGGTGAAAATTGAAATATCCTCAGATAATAACTAGAAAGAAGCTTTCTTAGAAATTTCTTTGTGGCGTGTCAATTCATCTCACAGAGCCCCACTTATGTTTCATGGAGCAGTCGATCAACACTGTCTTTGAGGAACCTGAGAAGTGCTACCTTGGATCGCATTGAAGCCTAAGCTGTTACAGGAAATATCCTCAGTTAAAAACGTGAAAGAACCTTTGTGCCAAACCTCTTTGTGATATGTGAATTCATTTCACAGAGTAACAACTTAGTCTTCATGAAGCAGTTTGCTAACAGTGTTTTCGTGGAATCTTCAAAGTGATATTTGGGAGCGCATTGAGGCCTATGGTGAAAATGGAAATAACCTCAGATAATAACCAGAAAGAAGCTTTCTCAGAAGTTGTTTTCTGATGTGTGAATTCAAAATACACAGATTCACTTTTCCCTTCTTGCATCAGGTTACTAAGACTGTTGTTGTGGATTTTGCCAAGTGATATTTGGGAGATCATTGAGGGTTATGGTGAAAAAGGAAATATCGTCAGATAAAAACTGAAAAGAAGCATTCTTAGAAACTGCCTTGTGACATGTGAATGCAACTCACACAGTTACACTTTCCTTTTCATGGATCCGTTGCTAAGACTCTTTTCTTACAATCTGCTTTGGGATATCGCTGAGCGCAATGAAGCTGACGGTGAGAAAGGAAGTATCCTCAAGGAAAAACTAGAAAGTAGCTTTCTGAGAAACTTCTTTGTGACATGTGAATTCATCTCACCGAGTTACTACTTTGTCTTCACGAAGCAGTTTGCTAACGCTGTTGTCGTGGAATCTGCAAAGTGTTATTTGGGAGCTCATTGAGGGCTACGGTGAAAAAGGAAATATCCTCCGAGAAAAACCGGAATGAAGCTTTCTGAGAAACTGCTTTGTGATGTGTGAATTCATTTCAAGGTGTTACAAAACTGTTTCACGGAGGGGTCTGCTAGCACTGACTTTGTGGAAGCTCAGAAGTGATGTCTTGGATATCGTTGAATCCCATGGTGAATAATGAAACACCTTCAGATAAATCTGCAGAGAAGCCGTCTCAGAAACTTCTGTGTTGTCGGTGAATTCAGCTCACAGGGTTAGATGACTGTTTTCATTCAGAAGCTTGCTAACAGTGTTTTCACAGAAACTGCAATAAGACACACGGTGGCGCTCGGAGACGACAAATAACCTCAGCTCAAAGAAGAAAGAAGCTTTCTGAGAAACTGCTCTGTGATGTGTGAATTCAACTCACTGTGTTACTCCTGTGTTTCGTGGAGCCATTGGCTAGCCCGGTTTTGTGGAATCTGAGAACTGATATTTCGGATCCCTTTGAAGACTATAGGGTCAAAGGAAATATCCTCCATTAAAAATGAGAAAGAAGCCTTCTGAGAAACTTCAACGCAATCTGTGAATTCATTTCACAAAGTTACACCTTTCTACTCATGAAGCCATTCACCGAGACTGTTCTCGTGAAATTTGCAAAGTGATATTTGGGAGCTCAGTGAGGGTTATGGTGAAAAAGGAAATCTCCTCAGATAAAAACTGGAAGGAAGCTTTAAGAGAAACTGCATTGTGACCTGTGAATACAACTCACAGAGTTACACTTTCCTTTTCATTGATCCGTTTGCTAATAATCTTTTCTTGAAATCTGCATTGGGATATTTCTTAGCGCAATGAAGCTGACATTGACAAAGGAAATATCCTCATATTAAAAACTAGAAAGTCGCTTTCTTAGAAACTTCCTTGTGACATGTGAATTCATCTCACTGATTTACAACATTTTCTTCACGAAGCAGTTTGCTAACACTGTTGTCGTGGAATCTGCAAAGTGATATTTGGGAGCTCCTTGTGGGCTATGGTGAAAAAGGAAATATACTCAGATAAAAACTGGAAAGAAGCATTCTGAGAAACTGCATTATGATGTGTGAATGCAACTCACAGAGTTACACTTTTGTCCTCAGAGATCAGTTTGCTAACATAGTTTTCTTGAAATCTGCAATTGGATACTTCTGAGTGCAATGAGGCTTACAGGGACAAAGTAAATATCCTCAGACAAAAACTAGAAAGAAGCTTTCTTAGAAACTTCTTTGTGATGTGTCAATTCATCTCACTGAGTTACACTTACGTTTCATGGAGCAGTCGATAAACACTGTCTTTGGGGAATCTGAGAAATGTTACCTTGGATCGCATTGAGGCCTATGCTGTTACAGGAAATATCCTCAATTAAAAACGTGAAAGCTGCTTTGTGACAAACTTCTTTATGATATGTGAATTCATCTCATAGAGTAACAATATAGTCTTCATGAAGCAGTTTGCTAACAGTGTTTTCGTGGTATCTGCAGAGTGATATTTGGGAGTGCATTGAGGCCTATGGTGAAAGCGGAAATATCCTCAGACAATAACTAGAAAGGGCTGGGTGCGGTGGCTCAAGCTTGTAATCCCAGCACTTTGGGAGGCCAAGACGGGTGGATCACGAGGTCAGGAGATCGAGACCATCCTGGCTAACACGGTGAAACACTTTCTCTAATAAAAATACAAAAAACTAGCCGGGCGAGGTGTCGGGCACCTGTAGTCCCAGCTACTCCGGAGGCTAAGGCAGGAGAATGGCATAAACCCGGGAGGCGGAGCTTGCAGTGAGCTGAGATCCGGCCACTGTACTCTATCCCGGGTGACAGAGCAAGAATCTGCCTCAAAAAAAAAAAAAAAAAAAACTAGAAAGATGTTTTCTCAGCAGTTGCTTTCTGGTGTGTGAATTCATAACACACAGATTCACTTTTCCCTTCTTGAACCAGGTTCCTAACACTGTTATCGTGGATTCTGGCAAGTGACATTTGGTGGTTCATTGAGGGCTATGGTGCAAAAGGAAATATCCTCAGATAAAAACTGGAAAGAAGCGTTCTGAGAAACTGCATTTTGACATGTGGATGCAACTCACAGAGTCACATTTTCCTTTTCATTATCCATTGCTAAGACTCTTTTCTTGCAATCTGCATTGGGATATCGCTTAGCGCAATGAACCTGACAGTGAGAAAGGAAATGTCCTCACAGAAAAACTAGAAAGTAGCTTTCTGAGAAACTTCTTTGTGACATGTGAATTCATGTCACCATGTTACAACTTTGTCTTCACGAAAAAGTTCGCTAACACTGCTGTCGTGGAATCTGCAAATTGATATTTGGGAGCTCATTGAGGGCTATGGTGAAAAAGAAAAATCCTCTGATAAAAACTGGAAAGAAGCGTTCTGAGAAACTGCCTTGTGACATGTGGATGCAACACACAGAGTTACACTTTCCTTTTCATTATCCGTTGCTAAGACTCTTTTCTTGCAATCTGCGTTGGGATATCTGTTAGTGCAATGAAGCTGATGGTGAGAAAGAAAATATCCTCAAAGAAAAACTAGAAAGTAGCTTTCTGAGAAACTTCTTTGTGACATGTGAATTCATGTCACCTAGTTACAACTTTGTCTTCACAAAGCAGTTTGCTAACATTGTTGTCGTGGTTTCAGCAAAGTGATATTTGGGAGATCATTGAGGGCTATGGTGAAAAAGGAAATATCCTCCGAGAAAAACCGGAATGAAGCTTTCTGAGAAACTGCTTTGTGATGTGTGAATTTATTTCAAGGTGTTACACCACTGTTTCACGGAGGAGTCTGCTACTACTGACTTTGTGGAAGCTCAGAAGTGACGTCTTGGATATCGTTGAATCCCATGGTGAAAAATGAAATATCTTCAGACAAATCTGCAGAAAAGCCTTCTCAGAAACTTCTCTGTTGTCGGTGAATTCAGCTCACAGGGTTAGATGACTGTTTTCAATCAGAAGCTTGCTAACAGTGTTTTCACAGAAACTGCAATAAGACACACGGTGGCGCTCGGAGACCACAAATAACCTCAGCTCAAAGAAGAAAGAAGCTTTCTGAGAAACTGCTCTGTGATGGGTGAATTCAACTCACAGAGTTATGCCTGTGTTTCGTGAAGCCGTTGGCTAGCCGCCCTCTTTGCGTGGAATCTGAGAACTGATATTTCGGATCCCTTTAAAGACTATAGAGCCAAAGGAAATATCCTATGTTAAAAATGAGAAAGAAGCTTTCTGAGAAACTTCAGTGTGATCAGTGAATTCATCTCACAGAGTTACACCTTTCTCCTCTTGAAGCCGTTTGCTGAGACATTTCTTTTGGAACTTGCAAAGTGATATTTGGGAGCCCAATGAGGGTTATTGTGAAAAAGAAAATTACCTCAGATAAAAACTGGAAGAAGCGTTCTGAGGAACTGTGTTGTGACCTGTCAATAAAACTCACAGAGTTACACGTTCCTTTTCATTGATCCTTTTGCTAACACTCTTTTCTTGAAATCTGCATTGGGATAGTTCTTAGCACAATGAAACAGACGGAAACAAAGGAAATATCCTTAAATAAAAACTAGAAAGTCGCTATCTGAGAAACTTCTTTGTGATATGTGAATTCATCTAACCGAATTACGACTTTGTCTTCATGAAGCAGTTTGCTAAAACTATTGTCGTGGTATCTGCAAATTGATATTTGGGACCACAAGGAGGCCCATGGTGAAAACGGAAATATCCTCAGATAAAATCTAGAAAGAAGGTTTCTGAGAGATTGCATTGTGATTTTTGAATTCATCACAATGACATTCACCTTTTCCTTCTTGTAGCAGTTTGCTAACAGTGTTTTCGTGGAATCTGCAAAGTGATATTTCAGAGTGCATTGAGGCGTATGTTGAAAACGGAAATATTCTCAGATAATAACTAGAAAGAAGCTTTCTCAGAAGTTGCTTTCTGACGTGTGAATTCATAACACAGAGTTTCACTTTTGTTCTTGCAACAGGTTCCTAACACTGTTGTTGTGGATTCTGCCAAGTGATATTTGGAAGCTCATTGAGGGCTATGGTGAAAAAGGAAATATCCTCAGATAAAAACTGAAAGAAGCGTTCTGGGAAACTGCGTCATGACATGTGGATGCAACTCACAGAGTTACACGTTCCTTTTCATTGATCCCTTTGCTAAGACTCTTTTCTTGAAATCCGCATTGGGATATTTCTTAGCACAATGAAGCTGACGGTGACAAAGGAAATATCCTCAGAGAAAAACTAGAAAGTAGCTTTCTAAGAAACTTCTTTGTGACATGTGAATTCATCTCACCGAGTTACTACTTTGTCTTCATGAAGCAGTTTGCTAACACTGTGGTCATGGAATCTGCAAAGTGATATTTGGGAGCTCATTGAGGGCTATGGGGAAAAGGGATATCTCCTCAGATTAAAACTGGAAAGAAGCGTTCTGGGACACTGCATTATGATGTGTGAATGCAACTCACAAAGTTACGGTTTTTCCTTCAGAGATCAGTTTCCAAACACAGCTTTCTTGAAATCTGCAATTGGATTATTGAGAATGCAATGAGGCTTACGGTGACAAAGGAAATATCCTCAGACACAAACTAGATAGAAGCTTTCGTAGAAACTTCTTTGTGATGTGTCAATTCATCACACAGAGTTACACTTACGTTTCATGGAGCAGTCGATAAACACTGTCTTTTTGAACCTGCGAGGTGCTACCTTGGATCGCAGTGAGGCCTACGCTGTTATAGGAAATATCCTCAATTAAAAACATGAAAGAAGCTTTGTGACAAACTTCTTTGTGATATGTGAATTCATCTCACAGAGTAACAACGTAGTCTTCATGAAGCATTTTGCTAACAGTGTTTTCGTGGAATTTGCAAAGTGATATTTGGGAGTACATTGAGGCCTATGGTGAAAAAGGAAATGTCCTCAGGTAATAACCAGAAAGATGCTTTCTCAGAAGTTGCTTTCTGATGTGTGAATTCATAACACAGAGATTCACTTTCCCTTCTTGCAGCAGGTTCCTAACACTGTTATCATGGATTCTGCCGAGTGATATTTGGGAGCTCTTTGAGGGCTAAGGTGAAAAGGAAATATCCTCAGATAAAAACTGGTAAGAAGCGTTCTGAGAAACTGCCTTGTGACATGTGGATGCAACTCACAGAGTTACACGTTCCCTTTTATTGATCCCTTTGCTAAGACTTTTTTTAAAATCTGCGTTGGGATATTTCTTTGTGCAATGAAGCTGACGGTGACAAATGAAATGTCCCCAGAGAAAAACTAGAAAGTAGCTTTCTGAGAAACTTCTTTGTGACATGTGAATTCATCTCACCGAGTTACCACTTTGTCTTCAAGAAGCAGTTTGCTAACACTGTTGTCGTGAAACCTGCAAAGTGATATTTGGGATCACATTGAGGGCTATGGTGAAAAAGGAAGTATCCTCAGATTAAAACCGGAAAGTTGCGTTCTGAGAAACTGAATTATGATGTGTGAATGCAACTCACAGAGTTACAGGTTTCTCTTCAGAGATCAGTTTGCTAACACAGTTTTCTTGAAATCTGCAATTGGATACTTCTGAGCGCAATGAGGCTTACAGTGACAAAGGAAATATCCTCAGACAAAAACTAGAACGATGCTATCTTAGAAACTTCTCTGTGATGTGTCAATTCATCTCACAGAGTTACACTTACGTTTCATGGAGCAGTCGATTAACATTGTCTTTTAGGAACCTGAGAAGGGCTACCTTGGATCGCATTGAGGCCTTTGCTGTTACAGGAAATATCCTCAATTAAAAACGTGAAAGAAGCTTTGTGACAAACTTCTTTGTGATCTGTGAATTCATCTCACAGAGTAACAACTTAGTCTTCATGAGGCAGTTTGCTAATAGTGTTTTTGTGGAAACTGCAAAGTGATATGTGGGACGGCATTGAGGCCTATGTTGAAAAGAGAAATATCCTCAAATAACTAGAAAGAAGCTTTCTCAGTAGTTGCTTTCTGATGTGTGAATTCATAACACAGAGTTTCGCATTTCCCTTCTTGCAGCAGATTCCTAACTCTGTTGTTGTGGATTCTACCAAGTGATATGTGGGAGCTCATTGAGGGTTATGGTGAAAAAGGAAATATCCTCAGATAAAAACTTGAAAGAAGCGTTCTGAGAAACTGCCTTGTGACATGTGGATGCAACTCAGAGTTACACTTTCCTTTTCCTTTATCCCTATGCTAAGACTCTTCTCTTAAAATCTGATTTGGGATATTTCTTAGCGCAATGAAGCTGGCAGTATCAAAAGAGATCTAGAAAGTAGCTTTCTGAGAAACTTCTTTGTGACATGAGAATTCATCTCACTGAGATACAACTTTGTCTTCACGAAGCAGTTTGCTAACACTGTTGTCGTGGAATCTGCAAAGTGATATTTGGGATCTCATTGAGGGCTATGGTGAAAAAGAAAATATCCTCAGATTAAAACTAGAAAGAAGCGTTCTAAGAAACTGCATTATGAAGTGTGAATGCAACTCACAGAGTTACACTTTTCTCTTCAGAGATCAGTTTCCTAACAAAGTTTTTTTGGAACCTGCATTTGGATACTTCCGAACGCAATGGGGTTTACCATGACAAAGGAAATTACCTCAGACAAAAACTAGAAAGAAGCTTTCTTAGAAACTTCTTTGTGATGTCTTAATTCATCTCACAGAGTTACACTTCCTTTTCACGGAGCAGGCAATTAACACTGTCTTTGAGGATCCTGAGAAGTGCTACCTTGGATCGCATTGAGGCCTAGGCTCTTATAGGAAATATCTTTCTGAGAAACTTCTTTGTGACATGTTAATACGTCTCACCGAGTTACAACTTTGTCTTCACGAAGCAGTTTGCTAACACTGTTGTCATGGAATCTGCAAAGTGATATTTGGGAGCTCATTGAGGGCTATGGTGAAAAAGGAAATATCCTCTGAGAACAACTGTAATGAAGCTTTCTGAGAAACTGCTTTCGGAAGTGTGAATTCATTTCAAAGTGTTACACCACTGTTTCATGCAGGAGTACGATAGCACTGACTTTGTGGAAGCTCAGAAGTGATGTCTTGGATATCGTTGAATCCGATGGTGAATAATGAAGTATCTTCAGACAAATCTGCAGAGAAGCCTTCTCAGAAACTTCTTTGTTGTGGGTGAATTCAGTTCACAGGGTTAGATGATTGTTTTCATTCAGGAGCTGGCTAACAGTGTTTTCACAGAAACTGCAATAAGACACACGGTGGTGCTCCGAGACCACAAATAACCTCAGCTCAAAGAAGAAAGAAGCTTTCTGAGAAACTGCTCTGTGATGTGTGAATTCAACTCACTGTGTTACTCCTGTGTTTCGTGGAGCCGTTGGCTAGCCCTGTTTTTGTGGAGTCTGAGAACTGATATTTCGGATCCCTTTGAAGACTATAGGGCCAAATTAAATATCCTCCGCTAAAAATGAGAAAGAATCTTTTTGAGAAACTTCAGTGTGATCTGTGAATTCCTTTCATAGAGTTACACCTTTCCCCTCATGAAGCCATTCGCTAAGACTGTTCTCATGGAATTTGCTAAGTGATATTTGGGAACCCAGTGAGGTTTATGGTGGAAAAGAAAATCACCTCAGATTACAATTGGAAGGAAGCGTTCTGAGAAACTGCATTGAGACTTGTGAATACAACTCACAGAGTTACACTTTCCTTATCATTGATCCGTTTGCTAACACTCTTTTCTTGAAATCTGCATTGGGTTATTTCTTAGTGCAATAAAGCTGACAGAGACAAAGGAAATATCCTTAAATAAAAACTAGAAAGTCACTTTCCGAGAAACTTCTTTGTGATATATGAATGCAACTCACCGAGTTACAACTTTGTCTTCACGAAGCTGTTTGCTAACTCTGTTGTCGTGGAATCTGTAAAGTGATATTTAGGAGTGCATGGAGGCCCATAGCGAGAACGGAAATATCCTCAGATAATATATAGAAAGAAGCTTTCTGAGAGATTGCTTTGTGATTTTTGAATTCATCACAATGACTTTCACCTTTCCCTTCTTATAGCAATTTGCTAACCATGTTTTCGTAGAATCTCCAAAGTGATATTTGGGAGCACAGTAAGTCCTATGGTGAAAACAAAAATATCCTCAGATATTAACTAGAAAGAAGCTTTCTCAGAAGTTGCTTTCGGATGTGTGAATACATAACACAGAGATTCACTTTTCCCTTCTTGCAGCAGGTTCCTAACACTGCTGTCGTGGATTCTGGGAAGTGATATTTGGGAGCTCATTGAAGACTGTGGTGAAAAAGGAAATATCCTCAGATAAAAACTGGAGTAAAGCGTTTTGAGAAACTGTTTTGTGACATGTGGATGCAACTCACAGAGTTACACTTTTGTTTTCATTGATCCCTTGTTAAGACTCTTTCGTGAAACCTGCATTGGGATATCTCTTAGCGCAATGAAGCTGACGGTGACAAACGAAATATTCTCAGAGGAAAACTAGAAAGTAGCTTTATTAGAAACTTGTTTCTGACATGTGAATTCATCTTACAGAGTTACAACTTTGTCCTCAGGAAGCAGTTTGCTAACACTCTTTTCATGGAATCTGCAAAGTGATATTTGGGAGCCCATTGGGTCAAATGGTGAAAAAGGAAATATCCTCAGATAATAACTAGAGAGAAGCTTTATGAGAGATTGCTTTCTAGTGTGCGACTTCACACAGAGTTCCGCCCTTCTCTTCTTGGAACAGTTTGCTAACACGAGTGTTGTGGATTCTGCAATGTGATACTGGGGAGCTCATTGAGGGCTATGATGAAAAAGGAAGTATCCTCAGATAAAAACTGGAAAAGGCTTTCTAAGAAACTGCATTGCAATGTGGGAATGCAAAACACAGAGTTACAAGTTTCTCTTCAGTGATCAGTTTGCTAACACAGTTTTCTTGAAATCTGCAATGAGATCCTTCTTAACGCAATGAAGCTTACGTTGAGAAAGGAAAGATCATCTGATGAAAACTAGAAAGAAGCTTTCGTAGAAACTTCTTGGTTATGTATGAACTCATCTCACAGATTTACACTTATGTTTCATGGAGCAGTCCGTTAACACTGTCTTTGAGGAACCTGAGAAGGGATAATTTGGATCGCATTAAGGCCTACGCTGATAAAGGAAATATTCTCAGAAAAAAACTAGAAGGTAGCTTAATGAGAAACTTCTTTCTGACATGTGAATTCATCTCACCGAATTACAACATTCTCTTCACGAAGCAGTTTGCTAACACTATTGTCGTGGAAACTTCAAAGTGATATTTGGGAGCTCATTGGGGCCCATGGTGAAAAAGGAAATATCCACACATAATAACTAGAGAGAAGCTCTATGAGAGATTGCTTTCTGATGTGTGACTACATCACACAGAGTTCCACCTTTGCTTCTTGGAACAGTTTGCTAACACTGGTGTCGTGGATTATGCAAAGTGATATTTGGGAGCTCATTGAGAGCTATGGTGAAAAAGAAAATATCCTCAGGTAAAAACTGGAAAGAAGCCTTCTGAGAAACTGCATTGTGATTTGTGGATGCAACACACAGTGTTACACGTTTCTCTTCAGTGATCAGTTTGCTAACACAGTTTTCTTGAAATCTGCAATGGGATACTTCTTAATGCAATGTAGCTTACGGTGACAAAGGAAATATCCTCAGAAGAAAATTAGAAAGACGCTTTCTCAGAAACTTCTTGGTGATGTGTGAATTCATCTCACAGAGTTCCACTTATGTTTCATGGAGCAGTCAGTTGACGCTGTCTTTGACGAACCTGAGAAGGGATAATTTGGATTGCATTGGGCCTATGATGATAAAGGAAATATCATCAGTCAAAAACGTGAGAGAAGCTTTCTGAGAAAGTTCTTTGTGATCTGTGAATTCATCTCACAGAGTTACAACTTAATCCTCAGGAAGCAGATTGCTAACACACTTTTTGTCGAATCTGCAAACTAATACTTGGGAGCCCATTGGGGCCCATGGTGAAAAAGGAAATATCCTCAGATAATAACTAGAGAGAAGTTTTCTGAGAGTTTGCTTTCTGATGTCTGACTTCATCACACAGAGGTCCGCCCTTCCCTTCTTGGAACAGTTTGCTAACACGGGTATCGTGGATTCTGCAAAGTCATACTTGGGAGGTGATTGAGGGCTATGGTCAAAAAGGGAATATCCTCAGGTAAAAACTGGAAAGAAGCCTTCTGAGAAACTGCATTGCGATGTGTGAATGCAACTCACAGAGTTACACGTTTCTCTTCAGTGATCAGGTTGCTAACACAGTTTTCTTGAAATCGGCAATGGGTTAGTTCTTAACGCAATGTAGCTTACGGTGACAAAGGAAATATCCTCAGATCAAAACTAGAAAAAAGCTTTCTTAGAAACTTCTTTGTGATCTGTGAATTCGTCTTACAGAGTTCCAACTTAGTCCTCAGGAAGCAGTTTGCTAACACTCTTTTCGTCGAATCTGCAATGTGATATTTGGGAGCCCATAGAGGCCCATGGTGAAAATGTAATATCCTCAGATAATAACTAGAAAGAAGCTTTCTAAGGGATTGTTTTCTGATGTGCGACTTCATCACACAGAGTTCCACCTTTCTCTTCTTGGAAGAGTTTGCTAACACGGGTGTCATGTATTCTGCAAAGTGATATGTGGGAGCTGATTGAGGGCTACAGTGAAAAAGGAAATATCCTCAGATAAAAACTGGGAAGAAGCCTTCTGAGAAACTGCATTGCGATGTTTGAATGCAACTCACAGAGTTACACGTTTCTCTTCAGTTATCAGTTTGCTAACAGTTTTCTTGAAATCTGCAGAGGGATACTTCTTAGTGCAATGAATCTTATGGTGACAAAGGTAATATTCTCAGATGAAAACTAGAAAGAAGCTTCTTAGAAACGTCTTGGCGATGTGTGAATTCATGTCACAGTGTTACACTTATGTTTCCTGGAGCAGTCCATTAACACTGTCTTTGAGGAACCCGAGAAGGGCTACTTTGGATCGCATTGAGGCCTATGCTGATAAAGGAAATATCATCAGTTAAAAATGTGAAAGACGTTTTCTGAGAAACTTCTTTATGATATGTGAATTCATCTCACAGAGTTACAACTTAGTCCTCAGGATGCAGTTTGCTAACACTCTTTTCGTGGAATCTGCAAAGGAATATTTGAGACCCTTTTGGGGCCCATTGTGAAAAAGAAAATATCCTCAGATAATAACTAGAGAGAAGCTTTCTGAGAGATTGCTTTCTCATGTGTGACTTCATCACACAGAGTTCCACCCTCCCCTTTTTAGAACAGTTTGCTAACACTGTTGTCTGGGATTCTGCAAAGTGATATTTGGGAGCTCATTTAGGGCTATGATGAAAAAGGAAATATCCTCAGATGAAAACTGGAAAGAAGCTTTCTGAGAAACTGCATTTCGACCTGTGAAAGTAACTCACAGAGTTACACTTCTCTTTTCAGCGATCAGTTTGCTAACACAGTTTCCTTGAAATCTGCAATGGGATACTTCTTAGTGCAATGAAGCTTATGGAGACAAAGGAAATATCCTCAGATGAAAACTAGAAAGAAGCTTTCTTAGAAACTTCTTGGTGATGAGTACATTCATCTCACAGAGTTCCACTTATGTTTCATGGAGCAGTCCATTAACACTGTCTTTGAGGAACCTGAGAAGGGCTACATTGGATCACACTGAGGCCTACGCTGATGAAGGAAGTATCATCAGTTAAAAACGTGAAAGAAGCTTTCTAAGAAACTTCTTTGTGATCTGTGATTTCATCTCACAGAGTTCTAACTGAGTCCTCAGGAAGCAGTTTGCTAACACCCTTTTCGTGGAATCTGCAATGTGATATTTGGGAGCCCATTGGGTCCCATGGTGAAAAAGGAAATATCCTCAGATAATAACTAGAGAGAAGCTTTCTGAGAGATTGCTTTCTAATGTGTGACTTCATCACACAGATTTCCAACCTTTCCTCTTGGAAGTTTTCTAACACTATTGTCATGGATTCCGTAAAGTGATATTTGGGAGCTCGGAAACTGCTCTGTATCACGTGAATTCTCCTCACACAGTTAAGCTACTCTTTTCATTGAGCAGTATTATAACACTGTTATTGTTTAGTCTGTGATGGGATAGTCACGAGCACTTTGAGGCTTACAGTGAGAAAGAAAACGTCTTGAGATAGAAACTGGAGACAAGTTTTCTGAGCAGTTGTTTTGTGACGTTTGCATTCCAGTCACAGAAATATACCTTTCTTCCCCTAGATGATTCCGGAAACCCTTTTGGAGAAAAGGCTACCAAGAGATATTAGGGAGTATAGTGACGACTATGGTGAAAAAGGAAATATCCTCAGACAAAATTTGGAAAGAAGATTTCTGTGAAACTGCTTTACATTAGACATATTTATTCGTCTTACATAGTTAAAATTTTAATTTTATTACCCAGTTTGCAAACTCCATCATGCACAGATCCACGAAGGGACATTCGGGAACACATTAAGGCCTATGGTGAAAGAACAGATATCTTCAGATAAAAACTGGATAGAAGCCTTCTGAGAAACTACTTTGTGATGTATGCTTTCCACTCAGGGAGTTACACCTCTTTTCTCACAAGGCAGTGTTTGAACCCTGTTCCTGTGAAAACGGAAATGTGATATTTCGGAATGCATTGAGGACTATGGCAAATAGTGAAATATACTGAAATAAAATTGAGGAAGAAGCGTTCCAAGAATCTGCTCTCTGATATGTGCATTCACTTCACAGAGTTAATGCTTACTCTATGTTGCCCAGTTTCGAAACTCTGTCTTTGAAGAATCTGTGAAGGCATATTTTGCAACGCTCGGAGGCTTGTGGTGAGGGAGGAAACGTCTTCTGATGAAACCTGCAGAGAAAAGTTCTGAGTAACTGCTTTGCAATGTCTGCATTCGTCTCATAGAGCTAAATCATTCTTTGGATTAAGCAGCTTGAAATCACTGTCTTTGTGGAATCTGAGGGAGGACATTTGGGAATGATCCTTAGAATATGGAGAAAGAAATATGGAAGGTATAATCCAGAAGGAAGTTTTCTGTGAAACTGCTCTGTGTCGCCTTAATTCCTCTCACTGAACTAAGCCTCCGTTTTCATTGAGAAGTTTTCAAGCCCTGTGTATGTTTAATATCTGATGGGATATTCGGGAGCACTTTGAGGCTAAAGGTGAAAAAGTAAACATGTTCAGATTGCAACTAGAGAGAAGCTTTCCGAGAAACTGCTTTGTGACGTTTGCATTCCAGTCACATTGTTATACCTCTCTTCTCATACAGCATCGGGGAAACCCTTTTGGAGGAACAGATACCAAGTGATATTCGGGAGGATGTTGATGCCGATGGTGAAAAGGGAAATAGCCTCAGACAAAAACTGGAATATACTGAAATATACTGAAATAAAATTGAGGAAGAGTTCCAAGAATCTACTCTCTGATGTGTGCATTCCCTTCACAGTGTTAATGCTTAATCTATGTTGCCAAGTTTCAAAACTCTGTCTACGAATAATCTGTGAAAGGATATTTAGTGATGCCCGGTGGCTTGTGGTGAGTGAGAAAATGCCTTCCGATGAAACCTGGAGAGAAACTTTCTGAGCAACTGCTTTGCGATGTGTGTATTCGTCTCCTGGAGCTAAACCATTCTTTGGATTGAGCAGCTTGAAATCACTTTTTTTGTGTAATCTGAGGAAGGACATTCGGGAATGATCCTTATATTTGGGAGAAAAAAATATTGCCAGGAAAAATCCATTAGGAAGCATTCTGTGAAACGGCTCTGTGTCATCTTAATTCCCCTCACTCAGTTAAGCCTCTCTTTCCATTGAGCAGTTTTCTAACCCTGTGTATGTTTAGCGTGTGATGGGATATTCGGGAGCACTTTGAGGCTGATGGTGAAAAAGGAAATATGTTAAGAGCGAAACCCAAGAGAAGTTTTCGGAGGAACTGGTTGTGACGTGTGCAATCCAGTCACCATGTTATACCTCTCTACTCATACAGCATTGGGGAAACCCTTTTGGACAAACACATACCAACTGATATTCGGGAGCATGTTGATGCTGAAGGTGACAAGGGAAATAACCTCAGACAAAAATTGGAAGGATGCTTTCTAGGAAACTACTCTGTGATATGTGTAATCATCTCTCATAGATAAAGCTTTCTTTACATTACACAGCTTGAAAATTCTCGCAGACGGATCCACGAAGGGACCTTCGGGAGCACATTGAGTACTATGGTGAAAAAGGAAATATCTTCAGATAAAAACTGAAAGGAAGCTTTCTGTGAATCTACTTTTTGCTATGTTTGTTCATCACAGATAGATGAAGCTTTCTTTACATTACGCAGCTTGGAAACTCCCTCGTGGATGGGTCCACGAAGGGATATTTGGGATCACATTTGTGCCTATGGTTAAATAGGAAATATAGTCAGACAAAAACTGGAGAGAAGCTTTCTGTGAAACTGCTTTGTGATGTGAGCATTTTAATCAGGGAGTTCTAACTTTCTCCTCAAAAGTCACAGTTTAAACACTGTTCCTGTAAAACCAAAACAGTGATATTCAGAGCACATTGAAGAATATGGCAAAAAGTGAAATGTCAATTAATGCAAAACAGAAAGAAGCACCTGAAGAAACTGCTCTCTGACATGTCCATTCTTTTCACAGGATTAAAGCTTACTCTATATCTCCCAGTTTGAAAGTAGGTCTTTGAGGCTTCTGGAAGGGATAGTAAGTGGTGACGGGAGGCCTGTGTAAGGCAAGGAAATGTCTTCCATCGAAAATCAGAGAGAAGCTTTCTGCATAACTCTTTTGTGATGTTTGTATTCATCTCATTGAGTTAAATCATTGTTTGGATTGAGCAGTTTGAAATCACTGTTTGTGGAATCTGAGAAATAACATTTGGAAACGCTTTTTAGAACATCCTCAAAAAGAAATAACCTCAGAGAGAAAGCAGAAGAAATCTTTCTGTGAAACTGCTCTGTGTCACCTGAATTCCGCTCACACAGTAAAGCTTCCCTTTTCATTGAACTGTATCATAACACTGTTTTTGTTTAGTCTGTGAAGGGATATTCTGGAGGGCTTTGAGGCTTACGTGAGAAAGGAAACGTCTTCACGTAGAAACTGGATAGAAACTTTCTGAGGAGCTGCTTTGTGATGCGTGGATTCCCCTCACAGAAATATACTTTTCTTCTCCTAGAGGATTCCAGAACCCCTTTTGGGGAAAAAGCTACCAAGAGATATTTGGGAGTATAGCGACGACTATGGTGAAAATGGAAATATACTCAGACAAAACCTGGAAAGAAGATTTCTGTGAAACTGCTTTGTGTTAGATATATTTATTCATATCGCATAGTTAAAACTTTAATTATATTAGGCAGTTTGCAAACTCCGTCATGCACAGGTCCACGAAGGGACGTTTGGGAGCACATTCGAGACTACGGTGAAAGAGGAGATATCTTCAGAGAAAAGCTGGATAGAAGCTTTCTGAGAAACTACTTTGTGATGTATGCATTCCACTCAGCGTTTATACTCCTTTTCTCACAAGGCACTGTTTGAACACTGTTCCTGTGAAACCGAAAAAGTGATATTTCGGAACGCATTGAGGACTATGGCGAATAGTGAAATATACTGAAATAAAATTGAGGAAGAAGCGTTCCAAGAATCTGCTCTCTGATATGTGCATTCACTTCACGAGTTAATGCTTACTCTATGTTGCCCAGTTTCGGAACTCTGTCTTTGAAGAATCTGTGCAAGAATCAGCTCTCTGATTTGTTCATTCACTTCACAAGGTTAATGCTTACTCTATGTTGCCCAGTTTCAGAACTCTGTCTTTGAAGAATCTGTGCAAGAATCAGCTCTCTGATTTGTTCATTCACTTCACAAGGTTAATGCTTACTCTATGTTGCCCAGTTTCAAAATTCTGTATTTGAAGTATCTGTGAAGGGATATTAAGTGACGCCTGGAGGCTCATTTTGAGTGAGGAAACGTTTTCCGATGAAACCTGCAGAGAAACGTTCTGAGCAACTGCTTTGTGATGTGTGTATTCGTTTCATAGAGTTAAACCATTCTTTGGATTGAGCAGCTTGAAATCACTGTTTTTGTGGAATCTGATGAAGGACATTTGGGAACGATTTTTAGAATATGGAGAAAGAAATATCCTCAGGTAAAATCCAGAAGGAAGCTTTCTGTGAAAGTGTTCCATGTCGTCTTAATTCCTCTCACTCAGATAAGCCTACCTTTTCATTGAGAAGTTATCTAGCCCTGTGTATGTTTAGCATGTGATTGGATATATGGGAGCACTTGAGGCTAAAGGTGAAAAAGGAAATATGTTCAGACTGAAATTGGAGAGAAGCTTTCGAGGAACTGCTTTGTGACGTGTGCATTCCAGTCACAGTGTTATACCTCTCTTCTCATACAGCGTCGGGGAAACCCTTTTGGAGAAACAGGTACCAAGTGATATTCGGGAGCATGTTGATGCCGATGGTGAAAATGGAAATAGCCTCACACAAAAACTGCAAAGAAGTTGTCTAAGATACTACTCTGCAATATGTGTAATCATCTCACACAGATACAGCTTTCTTTACATTAGGCAGCTTGGAAACTATCATGGACGGATCAACAAAAGGACCTCGGGGAGCACATTCTGCACTATGGTGAAAAAGGAAATAGCTTCAGATAAAAACTGGAAAGAAGGTTTCTGTGAATCTGGTTTTGCTATGTTCATTCATCTCACATAGATGAAGTTTTCTTTACATTACACAGCTTGGAACCTCCCTCGTGGTTGGATCTGTGAAGGGATATATGGGATCACATTTGGGCCTATGATGAAGTAAGAAATACACTCAGATAAAAACGGGAGAGAAGCTTTCTGAGAAACTGCTTGGTGATTTGTGCATTCCACTCAGGGAGTTGAAACTTTCTTCTCATAAGGCACAGTTTGAACAATGTTCCTGTAAAACCAAAAGAGTGATATTCGGAGTACATTGAAGTCTATGACAAAAAGTGAAATGTCGTCTAATAAAAAAGAGAAATAAGCACTGGAAGAAACTGCTCTCTCACATGTCCATTCTTTTCACAGGGTTAAATCTTACTCTACATTTCCCAGTTTGAAAGTCGATCTTTGAATGTTCTGTGAAGTGATAGTTAGTGGCAACCGGAGGCCTGTGTGAGGCAAGGAAATGTCTTCAATCGAAAATCAGAGAGAAGCTTTCTACGCACCTCTTTTGTGATGTTTGTATTCATCTCATAGAGTTAAATCATTCTTTGGATAGAGCATTTTGAAATCACTGTTTCTGTTGGATCTGAGAAAGGACATTTGGAAAGGCTCTTTAGAATAACCTGAAAAACAAATAACCTGAGATAGAAACCAGAAGGAAGCTGTCTGTGAAACTGGTCTGTGTCACGTGAATTCCGCTCACACAGTTATGCTTCTCTATTCACTGAGCTGTATCATAATACTGTTTTTGTTTAGTTTGTGAAGGGATATTCCAGAGGGCTTTGAGGCCTACGGTGAGAAAGGAAACGTCCTCAGATAGAAATTGGAGAGAAGCTTTCTGAGGAGCTGCTTTGTGACGTGTGCATTCCACTCACAGAAATATATCTTTCTTCTCCTCGAGGATTCTGCAATCACTTTTGGAGAAAAAGCTACAAAGAGATATTCGGGAGTATAGTGATGACTATGGTGAAAAAGGAAATATCCTCAGAAAAAACTATAAAGAAGATTTCTGTGAAATTTCTTTGTGTTAGATATATTTATTCGTCTCACATAGTTAAAACGTTAATTATATTACACAGTTTGGAAACTCCGTCATGCACTGCTACGTGAATGGACATTCGGGAGCACATTCAGGCCTACGGTGAAAGAGGAGATATCTTCAGATAAAAGCTGGATAGAAGTTTTCTGAGAATCTACTTTGTGATGTATGCATTCCACTCAGGGAGTTATACCTCTCTTCTCACAAGGCAGTGTTTAAACACAGTTCCTGTGAAACCGAAAAAGTCATATTTTGGAACGCATTGAGGACTATGGCGAATAGTGAAATATACTGAAATAAAATCGAGGAAGAAGAGATCCAAGAATGTGCTCTCTGATACGTGAATTCACTAAACAGACTTAATGCTTACCCTCTGTTGTCCAGTTTTGAAACTCTGTCTTTGAAGAATCTGTGAAGGGATATTTAGTGACACCCAGAGGGTTTGGTGAGTGAGGAAACGTCTTACTTTGAAACCTGCAGAGAAACGTTCTGAGCAACTGCTTTGCGATTTGTGTATTCATCTCATAGTGTTAAACCATTCTTTGGATTGAGCAGCTTGAAATCACTATTTTTGTGGAATCTGAGTAAGGACATTTGGGAACGATTCTAAGAATATGGAGAAAGAAATAGCCTCAGGTAATATCCAGAATAAAGCTTTCTGTGAAACTGCCCTGTGTCATCTTAATTCCTCTCACTCAGTTAAGCCTCTCTTTTCATTGAGCAGTTTTCTAGGCCTGTGTATGTTTAGCGTGTGATGGGATATTCGGGAGCACTTTGAAGCTAACGGTGAAAAAGGAAATATGTTCAGACTGAAACTGGAGAGAAGCTTTCTGAGAAACTGCTTTGTGACGTGTGCATTCCAGTTACCGTGTTTTACCTCTCTTCTCATACAGCATCGAGGAAACCCTTTTGGAGAGACAGGTACCAAGTGACATTCAGGAGCATGTTGATGTCGATGGTGAAAAGGGAAATAGCCTCAGACAAAACCTGGAAAGAATCTTTCTTGGATACTACTCTGTGAGATGTGTAATCATCTCACATAGATAAAGCTTTCTTTACATTATGCAGTTTGGAAACTCTCATGGATGGATCCACGAAGGGACCTTTGTGAGCACATTCTGGACTTTCGTGAAAAAGGAAATATCTTCAGATAAAAACTGGAAAGAACCTTCCTGTGAATCTGCTTTTTTCCATTTTTATTCATTTCACATAGATGAAGCTTTCTTTACATTATGCAGATTGGAAACTCCCTCGTGGATGGATCCACGAAGGGATATTTGGGATCACATTCTGGCCTATGGAGCAATAGCAAATACAGTCAGAGAAAAACTGGAGAGAAGCTTTCTGAGAAACTGCTTGGTGATGTGTGCATTCCACCCAGGGAGTTATAACTTTCTTCGCATAAGGCACAGTTTGAAAATTGTTCCTGTAAAACCTAAATGGTGATATTCAGAGCACATTGAAGAATATGGCTAAAAGTGAAATGTCAATTAATGCAAAACAGAAAGAAGCACTCGAAGAAACTGCTCTCGGACATGTCGATTCATTTCACAGGATTACAGCTTACTCTACATTTCCCAGTTTTAGGGTCGATATTTCAGTCTTCTGCGAAGGAGTCGTAAGTGGCGATCAGAGGCCTCTGTGAAGCAAGGAAATGTCTTTCATCAAAAATCAGAGAGAAGCTTTCTGCGTAACTCTTTTGTGATGTTTGTATTCATCTCATAGAGTTAAATCATTCTTTAGGTTGAGCAGTTTGAAATCACTGTTTCTGTGGAATCTGAGAAAGGACATTGGGAAACATTCTTTAGAATATCCTGAAAAAGAAATAACCTCAGAGAGAAACCCGAAGGAAGCTTTCTGTGAAACTGCTCTGTGTCACATGAATTCTGCTCACACAGTTAAGCTTTTCTTTTCATTGAGCTGTATAATAACTCTGTTTTTGATTAGTCTGCGAAGGGATATTCTGGAGGGCTTTCAGGCTTACAGTGAGAAAGGAAACATCTTCAGATGGAAACTGGAGAGAAGCTGTCTGAGGAGCTATTTTGTGACGTGTGCATTCCACTCACAGAAATATACCTTTTTTCTCCTATAGGAATCCGGAATCAGTGTTGGAGAAAGAGCTACCAAGAAACATTTGGAAGTACAGGGAGGGCTATGGCAAAAAAACAAAAAAAAATCCTCAGATAAAAGCAGGAAAGATTTCTGCGAATCTGCTTTGTGTTAGATATATTTATTAATCTTGGATAGCTAAACTTTAATTATATAATGCAGTTTGGAAACACCATCATGCAAGGATCTGTGAAGGGACACTCGGGAGCACATTGAGACCTACGGTGAAAGAGGAGATATCTTCATACAAAACTGGATGGAAAATTTCTGAGAAACTACTTTGTGATGTATGCATTCCACTGAAAGAGTTACACCTCTTTTCTCACAGGGCAGTGTTTGAACACTGTTCCTACGAAACCGAAAAAGTGATATTTCATAGCACATTGAGGACTATGGCAAATAGTGAAATATACTGAAAGAAAATAGAGGAGGAAGCGTTCCAAGAATATGCTCTCTGATATGTGCATTCCCTTCACAGAATTAATGTTGCCCAGTTTCGAAACTCTGTCTTTAAAGAATCTGGAGCAAGATGGCCGAATAGGAACAGCTCCAGTCTCCATCTCCCAGAGCGAGCGACACAGAAGACCAGTGATTTCCGCATTTTCAACAGAGGTACTGGGGTCATCTCAATCGGTAGTGCCGGACAATCGGTGCTGGTCAGCTGCTGCAGCCTGACCAGCAAGAGCTGAAGCAGGGCGAGGCATCTCCTCACCTGGGAAGTGCAAGGGGGAAGGGAGTCCCTTTTCCTAGCCAGGGGAACTGAGACACACAACACCTGGAAAATCGGGTAACTCCCACACCAATGCTGCACTGTAAGCACACCGGCACAACAGGAGAATATATCCCACACCTGGCCGGGAGGGTCCCATGCCCACGGAGACTCCCTCCTTGCTAACACAGCAGTCTGCGGTAATCTAACCGCAAGGCAGTAGCGAGGCTGGGGGACAGGTGCCCGCCATTGCTGAGGCTTAAGTAGGAAACAAAGCCGCTGGGCAGCTCGAACTGGGTAGAGCTCACAGCAGCTCAAGGAAACCTGCCTGTCTCTGTAGACTCTGCCTCTGGGGACAGGGCAGAGCTAAAGCAGCAGAGGCCTGTGCAGATGTGAACGATTCTGTCTGACAGCTTTGAAGAGAGCAGTGGATCTCCAAACACGGAGGTTGAGATATGAGAAGGGGCAGACTGCCTGCTCAAGTGGGCCCCTGACCCCTGAGTAGCCTAACTGGGAGACATCCCCACTAGGGGCAGTCTGACATCCCACACCTCACAGGGTGGAGTATACCCCTGAGAGGAAGCTTCCAAAGCAAGAATCAGACAGGTGCACTCGCTGTTCAGCAATATTCTATCTTCTGCAACCTCTGCTTCTCATACACAGGCAAACAGGGTCTGGAGTGGACCTCAAGCAATCTCCAACAGACCTATAGCTGAGGGTCCTGACTGTCAGAAGGAAAACTATCAAACAGGAAGGACACCTATACCAAAACCCCATCAGTACGTCACCATCATCAAAGACCAGAGGCAGATAAAACCACAAAGATCGGGAAAAAGCAGGCAAGAAAAGCTGGAAATTCAAAAAATAAGAGCGCATCTCCCCATACAAAGGAGCACAGTCCATCGCCAGCAACGGATCAAAGCTGGTCAGAGAATGACTTTGACGAGATGAGAGAAGAAGGCCTCAGTCCATCAAACTTCTCAGAGCTAAAGGAGGAATTACGTACCCAGCGCAGAGAAAATAAAAATCTTGAAAAAAGAGTGGAAGAACTGACAGCTAGACTAATTAATGCAGAGAAGGTCATAAACGAAATGACAGAGATGAAAACCATGACACGAGAAATACGTGACAAATGCACAAGCTTCAGCAACCGACTCGATCAACTGGAAGAAAGAGTATCAGCGATTGAGGATCAAATGAATGAAATGAAGTGAGAAGCGAAACCAAAAGAAAAAAGACAAAAAAGAAATGAACAAAGACTGCAAGAAGTCTGGGATTATGTAAAAAGACCAAATCTACGTCTGATTGAGGTGCCTGGAAAGTGAGAGGGAAAATGAAATCAAATTGGAAAACACTCTTCAGGAGATCATCCAGGAGAACTTCCCCAACCTAGCAGGGCAGGCCAACATTCTAATTCAGGAAATACAGAGAACGCCACAAAGATACTCCTGCAGAAGAGCAACTCCAAGACACATAATTGCCAGATTCACCAAAGTTGAAATGAGGGAAAAAATCTTAAGGGCAGCCAGAGAGAAAGGTCGGGTTACCCACAAAGGGAAGCCCATCAGACTGACAGCAGATCTCTCGGCAGAAACTCTACAAGCCAGAAGAGAGTGGGGGCCAATATTCAACGTTCTTAAAGAAAAGAATTTTAAACCCAGAATTTCATATCCAGCCAAACTAAGTTTCATAAGTGAAGGAGAAATAAAAACCTTTACAGATAAGAAATGCTTAGAGATTTTGTCACCACCAGGCCTGCCTTACAAGAGACCCTGAAGGAAGCCCTAAACATGGAAAGGAACAACAGGTACCAGCCATTGCAAAAACATGCCAAAATGTAAAGACCATCGAGGCTAGGAAGAAACTGCATCAACTAATGAGTAAAATAACCAGTTAATATCCTAATGGCAGGATCAAGTTCACACATAACAATATTAACCTTAAATGTAAATGGACTAAATGCTCCAATTAAAAGACACAGACTGGCAAACTGGATAAAGAGTCAAGACCCATCAGTCTGCTGTCTTCAGGAGACCCATCTCACATGCAGAGACATACATAGGCTCAAAATAAAGGGATGGAGGAAGATCTACCAGGCAAATGGAGAACAAAAAAAAGCAGGGGTTGCAATCCTAGTCACTGATAAAACAGACCTTAAACCATCAAAGATCAAAAGAGACAAAGATGACCATTACATAATGGTAATGGGATCAATTCAACAAGAAGAGCTAACTATCCTAAATATATATGCACCCAATACAGGAGCACCCAGATTCATAAAGCAAGTCCTTAGAGACTTACAAAGAGACTTAGACTCGCATTCAATAATAATGGGAGACTTCAACACTCCACTGTCGCCTGGGGCGATGTGCAGTAACTTAATAGTGGGATCTAATGTTAGATTGCCATTCTAACTGGTGTGAGATGGTATCTCACACCAGTTAGATACCCACTAATAGACACATCTAATAGACACTAATAGATACCCACTAATAGATACCCACTAATAGACACATCACATCTGTCCAACATTAGACAGATCAACGAGACAGAAAGTTAACAAGGATATCCAGGAATTGAACTCATCTCTGCACCAAGCGGACCTAATAGACATCGACAGAACTCTCCACCCCAAGTCAACAGAATATACATTCTTCTCAGCACCACATCACACTTATTCCAAAATTGACCACATAATCGGAAGTAAAGCACTCCTCAGCAAATGTAAAATAACAGAAATTATAACAAACTGTCTCTCAGACCACAGTGCAATCAAACTAGAACTCAGGACTAAGAAACTCAATCAAAACCACTCAACTACATGGAAACTGAACAACCTGTTCCTGAATGACTACTGGGTATATAACGAAATGAAGGCACAAATAAAGATGTTCTTTGAAACCAATGAGAACAAAGATACAACATACCAGAATCTATGGGACACATTTAAAGCAGTGTGTAGAGGGAAATTTATAGCACTAAATGCCCACAAGAGAAAGCAGGACAGATCTAAAATTGACACTCTAACATCACAATTAAAAGAACTAGAGAGGCAAGAGCAAACACATTCAAAAGCTAGCAGAAGGCAAGAAATAACTATGATCAGAGCAAAACTGAAGGAGATAGAGATACAAAAAACCCTCCAAAAAATCCATGAATCCAGGAGTTGGTTTTTTTAAAAGATCAACAAAATTGGCAGACCGCTAGCAAGGCTAATAAGAAAAGAGAGAGGAATCAAATAGACGCAATAAAAAATGATAAAGGGGATATCACCACTGACCCCACAGAAATACAAACTACCATCAGAGAATACTATTAACACCTCTATGCAAATCAACTAGAAAATCTAGAAGAAATGGATAATTTCCTGGAGACGTACACTCTCCCAAGACTAAACCAGGAAGAAGTTGAATCCCTGAATAGACCAATAGCAGCCTCTGAAATTGAGGCAACAATTAATAGCCTACCCACCAAAAAAAGCCCAGGACCAGATGGATTCACAGCTGAATTCTACCAGAGGTAGAAGGAGGAGTTGGTACCATTCCTTCTGAAACTATTCCAATCAATAGAAAAAGAGGGAATCCTCCCTAACTCATTTTATGAGGCCAACATCATCCTGATACCAAAGCCTGGCAGAGACACAACAAAAAAAGAGAATTTTAGACCAATCTCCCTGATGAACATCGATGCAAAAATCCTCAATAAAATACTGGCAAACCGGATTCAGCAGCACATCAAAAAGCTTATCCACCATGATCGAGTGGGCTTCATCCCTGGGATGCAAGGCTGGTTCAACATTCGCAAATCAATCAACGTAACCCAGCATATAAACAGAACCAAAGACAAGAACCACATGATTATCTCAAAAGATGCAGAAAAGGCTTTTGACAAAATTCAACAGCCCTTCATGCTAAAAATGCTCAATAAATTCGGTATTGATGGAACGTACCTCAAAATAATAAGAGCTATTTATGACAAACCCACAGCTAATATCATACTGAATGGGCAAAAACTGGAAAAATTCCCTTTGAAAACTGGCACAAGACAGGGAAGCACTCTCTCACCACTCCTATTCAACATAGTGTTGGAAGTTCTGGCTAGGGCAATCAGGCAAGAGAAAGAAATCAAGGGTATTCAGTTAGGAAAAGAAGAAGTCAAATTATCCCTGTTTGCAGATGACATGATTGTATATTTAGAAAACCCCATTGTCTCAGCCGAAAATCTCCTTAAGCTGATAATCAACTTCAGCAAAGTCTCAGGATACAAAATTAATGTGCAAAAATCACAGGCATTCTTATACACCAGTAACAGACAAGCAGAGAACCAAAACAGGAATGAACTTCCATTCACAATTGCTTCAAAGAGAATAAAATACCTAGGAATTTAACTTAGAAGGGATGTAAAGGACCTCTTCAAGGAGAACTACAAACCACTGTTCAGTGAAATAAAAGAGGACACAACAAATGGAAGAACATACCATGCTCATGGGTAGGAAGAGTCAATATCGTGAAAATGGCCATACTGCCCAAGGTTATTTATAGATTCAATGCCATCCCCATCAAGCTACCAATAAGTTTCTTCAGAGAATTGGAAAAAACTACTTTAAAGTTCATATGGAACCAAAAAAGAGCCCGCATTGACAAGACAATCCTAAGTCAAAAGGACAAAGCCGGAGGCGTCACGCTACCTGACTTCAAACTATACTACAAGGTTACAGTAATCAAAACAGCATGGTACTGGTACCAAAACAGAGATACAGACCAATGGAACAGAAAAGAGTCCTCAGAAATAATACCACACATCTACAGCCATCTGATCTTTGACAAACCTGAGAGAAAGAAGAAATGGGGAAAGGATTCCCTATTTAATAAATGGTGCTGGGAAAATTGGCTAGCCATAAGTAGAAAGCGGAATCTGGATCCTTTCCTTACTCCTTATACGAAGATTAATTCAAGATGGATTAGAGACTTAAATGTTAGACCTAATACCATAAAAACCCTAGAAGAAAATCTAGGTAGTACCATTCAGGACATAGGGATGGGCAAGGACTTCATGTCTAAAACACCAAAAGCAACGGCAGCAAAAGCCACAATTGACAAATGGGATGTGATTAAACTAAAGAGCTTCTGCACAGCAAAATAAACTACCATCAGAGTCAACAGGCAACCTACAGAATGGGAGAAAATTTTTGCAATCTACTCATCTGACAAAGGGCTAATTTCCAGAATCTACAAAGAACTCAAACAAATATACAAGAAAAAAACAAACAACCCCATCAAAAAGTGGGCAAAGGATATGAACAGACATTTCTCAAAAGAAGACATTCATACAGCCAACAGACACATGAAAAAATGCTCATCATCACTCGCCATCAGAGAAATGCAAATCAAAACCACAATGAGATACCATCTCACACCAGTTAGAATGGCAATCATTCAAAAGTCAGGAAACAACAGGTGTTGGAGAGGATGTGGAGAAATAGGTACACTTTTACACTGTTGGTGGGATTGTAAACTAGTTCAAACATTATGGAAAACAGTATGGCAATTCCTCAAGGATCTAGAACTAGATGTACCATATGACCCAGCCATCCCATTACTGGGTATATACCCAAAGGAGTATAAATTATTCTACTACAATGACACATGCACATGTATGTTTATTGCGGCACTATTCACAATAGCAAAGACATGGAATCAACCCAAATGTCCATCAGTGACAGATTGGATTAAGAAAATATGGCACATATACACCATGGGATACTATGCAGCCATAAAAAAGGATGAGTTTGCGTCCTTTGTAGCGACATGGATGCAGCTGGAAACCATCATTCTTAGAAAACTATCACAAGAAGAGAAAACCAAACACCGCATGTTCTCACTCAAAGGTGGGAACTGAACAATGAGTTCACTTTGACTCGGGAAGGGGAACATCACACACTGGGGCCTATCATGGGGAGGGGGGAGGGGGGAGGGATTGCATTGGGGAGTTATACCTGATATAAATGATGAATTGATGGGTGCTGACGAGTTGATGGGTGCAGCACACCAACATGGCACAATTATACATATGTAACAAACCTGCACATTATGTCCATGTACCCTAGAACTTAAAGTATAATAAAATAAATAAATAAATAAATAAATAAATAAATAAATAAAGAATATGTGAAGAGATATTTAGTGACGGCCGGAGGCTTGTGGTGAGTGAGAATACGTCTTTCGATGAATCCTGCAGAGAAACGTTATGAGCAACTTCTTTGTGATGTGTGTATTCGCCTTGTAGAGTTAAATCATTCATTGGATTGAGCAGCTTGAAATCACTTTTTTTGTGTAATGTGAGGTAGGACATTCGGGAATCATCCTTAGAATATGGGGAAAGAAAAATCCTCGGGTAAAATCCAGAAGGAAGCTTTCTGTGAAACTGCCCTTTGTCGTCTTAATTCCTCTCACTCAATTAAGCCTCTCTTTTCATTGTGCAGTTTCCTAGCCCTGTGTATGTTTAGCGTGTGATGGGATATTCGGGAGCACTTTGACGCTAACGGTGAAAAAGGAAATATGTTCAGATCAAAACTGGAGAGAAGCTTTCTGAGGAACTGCTTTGTGACGTGTGCATTCCAGTCACAGTGTTATACCTCTTTCTTCATACAGTGTCGGGGAACACATTTGGAGAAACAGCTACCTAGTGATATTCGGGAGCATGTTGATGCTGATGGTGAAAAGGGAAATAGCCTCAGACAAAAACTGGATAGAAGTTTTCTAGTAAACTACTCCATGATATGTGTAATCGTCTCTCATAGATAAAGCTTTCTTTACATTACGCAGCTTGGATACCGTCATGGACGGATCCACGAAGGGACTTTCGGGAGCACATTCTGGACTATGTTGAGAAAGGAAATATCTTCAGAAAAAACTCGAAAAAAGCTTTTTGTTAATCTGCTTTTTACTATGATTATTCATCTCACATAGATGGAGCTTTCTTTACATTACGCAGCTTGAAGACTCCCTCGTGGATGGATCTGCAAAGGGATTTTTGCGATCACATTCGTACCTATGGTGAAATAGGAAATATAGTCAGATAGAAACTGGAGAGTAGCTTTCTGAGAAACAGCTGGTCGATGTGCACATTCCTCTCAGGGAGTTATAACTTTCTTCTCATAAGACACAGTTTGAACACTGTTCCTGTAAAACCAAAAGAGTGATATTTGGAGCACATTGAAGACTATGGCAAAAAGTGTAATGTCAATTAATGCAAAACAGAAATAAGCACTCAAAGAAACTGCTCTCTGACATGTCCATTCTTTTCACAGGGTTAAAGCTTACTCTATATTGCCCAGTTTGAATGTCAGTCTTTGAGGGTTCTGCGAAGGTATAATAAGTGGTGACCGGAGGCCTGTGTGAGACAAGGAAATGTCTTCCATCTAAAATCGGAGAGAAGCTTTCTGCACAACTCTCTTGTGATGTTTGTATTCATCTCATAGCGTTAAATCATTCTTTGGATTGAGCATTTAGAAATCACTGTTTCTCTGCAATCTGAGAAAGGACATTTGGAAACACTCTTTAGAATATCCTGAAAAAGAAATAACCTCAGAGATAGACCAGAAGGATCTTGCTGTGAAACTTCTGTGTTTCACGTGAATTCCTCTCACACAGTTAAGCTTCTCTTTTCACTGAGCTGTATCATAGCACTGTTTTTGCTTAGTCTGTGAAGAGATACTCTGGAGGGATTTGAGGCTAACGGTGAGAAAAGAAACGTCTTTAGATAGAAACTGGAGAGAAGCTTTCTGAGAAGCTGCTTTGTGACGTGTGCATTCCACTAACAGAAATACACCGTTCTTCCCCTGGAGCATTCCAGAATCCCTTTTGGAGAACAAGCTACCAAGAGATATTCGGGAGTACAGCTACGACTATGGTGAAAAAGGACATATCCTCAGACAAAAACTGTAAAGAAGATTTCTGTGAAACTGCTTTGTGTTAGATATATTTATTCATCTCGCATAGTTAAAACTTTAATTATATTATGCAGTTTGGAAACTGTGTCACGCATAGATCCACAAAGGGACATTCGGGAGCACTTTCAGGCCTACAGTGAAATAGGAGTTATCTTTAGATAATAACTGGATATAAGCTTTCACAGAAACTACTTTGTGATGTATGCATTCCACTCAGGGAGTTATACCTCTTTCCTCAAAAGGCAGTGGTTGAACACTGTTCCTGTGAAACAAAAAGTGATATTTTGGAACGTACTGAGGACTATAGCGAATAGTGAAATATACTGAAATGAAATCGAGGAAGAAGAGTTCCAAGAATGTGCTCTCTGAAATGTGAATTCACTAAACAGAGTTAATGCTTACTCTATGTTGCCCAGTTTCGGAACTCTGTCTTTGAGGAATCTGTGAAGGGATATTTAGTGACGCCCGGAGGCTTGTTGTGAGTGAGGAAACGTCTTCGGATGAAACTTGCAGAGAAACGTTCTGAGCAACTACTTTGCGATGTGTGTATTCGTCTCCTAGAGTTAAATCATTCTTTGGATAGAGCAGCTTGAAATCCCTCTTTTAGTGGAATCTGAGGAATGACATTTGGGAACGATCCTTAGAATATGAAGAAAGAAATATCCTCAGGAAATATCCACAAGGAAGCTTTCTGTGAAACTGCTCTGTGTCGTCTTAATTCCTCTCACTCAGATAAGCCTCTCTTTTCATTGAATAGTTTTCTAGCCCTTTGTATGTTTAGCATGTGATGGGATATTCGGGAGCATATTGAGGCTGATGGTGAAAAAATAAGTATGTTCAGATCGAAACTGGAGAGAAGCTTTCCGAGGAACTGCTTTGTGACTTGTGCATTTCGTTCACAGTGTTATACCTCTCTTCTCATACAGTGTCAGGGAAACCCTTTTTGAGAAACAGGTACCAGGTGATATTTGGGAACATGCTGATGCCTATGTTGAAAAGTGAAATAGCCTCAGACAAAAACTGGAAAGAAGCTTTCTAGGAAACTACTTCATTTGTTTTTGTAATATCCACCAGAGTGAGCACAAAAGAACCAGCGAGTAGGCAAGGCTAAAAGCAAAACTGCAAGTTTATTCTTTGGTCATCTAGCTCCAGGAAAAAAGATGTGTAAGGTAAAGTCTGTTGGCCTCTGGCAAAGGAGGCCAAGAGAGTCACCCAGGCAGAGTTTCTAATGCAGTTTCGACAAGAGTAGGGGCTGAGGAAGCCCACGCAGTGCGCCTGCCAAAAGGGGCTTTTCTAGGAGTGGAAGAGCAATAGGTGGGGCACAGACATGTCAGGGGGGAAGGCTCCACTGGTGCCACCAAGTAAATCTTGGTCTCTTTGGATTGACATCACTTGGTGCATGCCTGGTTGGTCTGCATTTTCCCGGGCGCCAACTGCATTTTCATGCACACGGGAAGAGTTGGTGATTAAGAACCTGGAAATAAGCCATCTTGCCTCCGTTCCTCCAACCTGTCCAACCTTTTATTGGTAATAGTGATAAAGGGACGCCGTGATCTGTCTGGCTACTTCCTTCTGTTGAGGTGCGTCATTATGGTTGAGACCTATGGTTGGTGTTTGGACGTACGGATGAAGAAGCATTTGGTTGCAGGTGACGCGAGTGATTTCTGGTATCTTGCCATGGAGAAATTTGATCAAAATATGGGCAAAACATAAAATAAAACACAGTATTACTATAGGAAAGAGGAATGGAATCATTTGTTGGAATATAGGCAAAACCCAAAAGGATGGTCCTGGCAGTGCTGGGGAGTATGAAATAGTTAAGAAAATTTAGTAAGTTTGAGGCGAGTGGGGGAAAGTTGAACTGATTTCCACTGATTTCTTTCAGTGGGGCCCTTTTCAGCTGGGAATGAGGAACGAGTGTGCAAAGTAGTTGTTGACCAGGCAGCAATTAAGGTGTGGATTGGTTGGAAGGCTAGGTCCAGAGAAGGACGGCAAAATAGATTAGATAGACCCACTGTCGATTAAAAAATTAATTGTCTTACCCGCTACCAGGGGCATTACCCACGGCTCGGCAAGGGTGATGGGGGTCCCCAAGTCTCAGCACATTCAGTTGTCATCGTCCAGATGTAGGAGGTGGAAGGTGCTTCCAGGATCCTGGGAAAGGGAGTCACGTCGAGATGCGGCACCTGTTAGCAGGGTGGGGCAATCAGATTTCTAGTTTCCTTCCGGTTGGCAAATAGGTCAGGGCGTTGCTGGTGGACAAGGGTTAGGACATTCACTGGCCCAATGTCCTGACGCTTTGCACTTATAGCAAGGCTGCGTTGGGACTCGAGGACCACGTGGACCCATGTTGGCATAGTGTCCTGCCTTGCCGCACCTATAGCAGGCTTTTTTTGTAACCTTAGAGTCTACATGGTGTGTACACTCTGATCTGGGGTTACGACTGGGTTGTAAAGCCGCTGTAAGGAGCTGTAACTTCTTTTTGAGGCGAGCCTGTCACTGTGCTTCAGCTGTCTCCTCTCTGGAGTTATAGACCTTAAAGGCTAATTTAACCAGGTCTTGTATTGGTGCCTCAGGACCATCCTCTACCTTTTGAAGATTTTACAAATGTCAGGAGCTGATTTTAAAACGAAGGAGGAGTGTAGGGCGGGGGTGAGGGTACGGAGACAGAAGGAAACTCTAGGTTTCTTTCTGACTGAACAGAAAGGAATAAAGACTCCTCTTTGTCGGGTTCTTGTGAGCCGGCCTCCTTGGTCAGTATAACCTGAACCAAAGAACACTGGCTACGCAAGTCGGGATGAGAGCATAAGGCCCAAAAGCCTCCTATGTAATTAATTTAGCACCACTTGCCTAGCCACTGACAGAAATTGCTGAGGTCAATAAGAACATTATGGTCTAAAATGCCCTCTGGTGGCCACTGAGACTGATTATCTAGTTTATGTTGGGGCCACGCCACAGTGGAAATGAAAATTAACCGCTGTAAGTTTTTAAATTGGCTAGGAGGTACCCTAAGTGGGTGCTCTTTGGAAATTTGGACTGGAGGTTTCCCATTTGTTTTCTCTTTACTTACACAATGGAGATCTCTGCCTGGCTTCAAAGCATCCTTTGAAATCACCAGAGACAGACTGGAGGCTCTTGAAGCCAAGGTGGAGATTACCTTCAGGTGACGGACATCTCTGTCCTGAACGGGTCTCCCGAGCCACTTGGTAGCTCAAAAGTAAGCCTCAGACCTATGCAGGATTTTTAGCCGAGGGAGGTAAAGAGGAGACAAGGGCACTTACCACAGAGAGGCCATGAGAGCAAGGGAAGCGGGTCTCAAGTCCTGGTCCATCTGCGGCGTGGGAGGAGGAGGAGGTTCATCAACCCTTAGAGGCCAGAGGAGGGGTCTCCTCCCGGGTTTCGGCACCAACGGATTTGTTTTTATAAGAACCAGCAGAGCGGGCACAAAACAACCAGCGAGTAGGCAAGGCTAAAAGCAAAACTGCAAGTTTATTCTTCAGAAATCTAGGTACAGGAAAAAAGGTGTGTAAGGTGAAGTCGGTCGGCCTCTGGCAAAAGAGGCCAAGAGAGTTGCCCAGGTGGAGTTCTTAATGCAGTCCCAACAAGAGTAGGTGCTGAGGAAGCCCACGTGGCGCGCCTGCTGGGAGCGGCTTTTCTAGCAGTGGAAGGGCAATAGGCGGGGCACGGGCGTGTTGTAGGTGGGGAAGGATCCACCGGTGATCCCAGGCAAATCTTGGTCTCTTTGGATGCACATCACCTGGTGCACGTGTGGTTGGTCTGCACCTTCCCGGGTGCCAGATGCATTTTCATGCACATGGGAAGAGTTGGTGATGAAGAACCCGGAAATGCGCCATCTTGCTTCCGTTTGTCCAAACATTACTCAGTGGTATGTGTAATCATCTCACATAGATAAAGCTTTCTTTACATTATGCAGCCTGGAAACAGTCATGGACAGATCCACGAAGGGACTTTCGGGAGCACACTCAGGACTATGGTGAAAAAGGAAATATCTTCAGATAAAAACTGGAAAGAAGCTTTCTGTGGATCTGCCTGTTTCTATGTTTATTCTTCTCTCATAGATGAAGAATTCTTTACATTACACAGCTTGGAGACTCCCTCGTGGATGGATCCACGAAGGGATATTTGGGATTACATTCGGGCCTATGGTCAAATAGGAAATATAGTCAGATAAAAACTGGAAAGAAGGTTTATGAGAAACTGCTTGGTGATGTGTGCATTCCACTCAGGGACTTTTAATGTTCTTCTCATAAGGTACAGTTTCAACAGTGTTCCTGTAAAACCAAAGAAGTGATATTCGGAGCACATTGAAGACAATGGCAAAAAGCTAAATGTCGTCCAATAAAAAACAGAAAGAAGAACTCGAGTAAACTGCTCTCTGACATGCCCATTCTTTTCACAGGGTTGAAGCTTACTCTACACTTCCCAGCTTGAAAGTAGGCCTCTGAGGGTTCTGCGAAGGGATAGTAAGTGACAACCGGAGTCCTGTGTCGAGTGAGGAAATGTCTCCCATCGAAAATTGGAGAGAAGCTTTCTGCAAAACTGTTTTTTGATGTTTGTATTCAACTCAAAGAGTTAAATCATTCTTTGGATTGAGGAGTTTGAAATCACTGTTTCTGTGGAATCTGAGAAAGGATATTTGGAAACAGTCTTTAGAATATCCAGAAGAAGACATAACCTCAGAGAGAAACCAGAAGGAAGCTTTCGGTGAACCTGCTCTGTGTCACGTGAATTCTGCTCAAACAGTTATGCTTCTCTTTTCATTGAACAGTATCGTAACACTGTTTTTGTTTAGACTGCATTGCGATATTCAGGGGCAATGTGAGGGTTATGGTGAGAAAGGAAACGTCTTCAGTTAGAAACTGGAGAGAAGCTTTCTGAGGACCTGGTTTGTAACATGTGCATTCCACTCACAGAAATAAAGCTTTCTTTTCATAGAGGATTCTGCAATCCCTTTTGGAGAAAAAGCTAACAAGAGACATTCAGGAGTATAGGGACGCCTATGGTGAAAAAGGAAATATCGTGAGACAAACCGGGAAAGAAGATTTCTGTGAAACTGCTATGTGTTAGATGTACTTATTCATCTCTTATACTTCAAACTTTTCTTATATTACACAGTTTGGAAACTCTGTCATGCACAAATCCATGAAGGGACATTCGGGTACACTTTCAGGCCTACAGTGAAAGAGGAGATATCTTCAGATAAAAACTGCATAGAAGCTTTCAGAGAAAGTACTTTGTTATGTATGCATTCCCCTCAGGGAGTTATACCTCTTTTCTCACAAGGCAACATTTGAACGCGTTTCCTGTGAAACCGAAAAAGTGATATTTTGGAATGCATTGAGGACTATGGTGAATAGCGAAATATACTGAAATAAAATCGAGGAAAAAGCGTTCCAAGAATCTGCTCTCTGATATGTGCATTCAACTCACAGAGTTAATGCTTACTCTATGTTGCCCAATTTTGAAACGCTATCTTTGACGAATCTGTGAAGGGATATATAGTGACTCCCAGAGGCTTGTGGTGAGCAAGGAAACATCTTCCATGAAACCTGCAGAGAAACTTTCTGAGCAGCTCCTTTGCGTTGTGTGTATTCGTCTCATAGAGTTAAACCATTATTTGCATTGTGCAGCTTGAAATCACTGTTTTTGTGGCATCTGAGGAAGGACATTTGGGAATGATCCTTAGAATTTGGAGAAAGAAATACCCTCAGGAAAAATCCAGAATGAAGTTTTCTGTGAAACTGCTCTGTGTGGTCGTAATTCCTCCAGCTCAGTTAAGCCTCTCTTTTCATTGAGCAGTTTTCTAACCCTGTGTATGTTTCACTTGTGATGGGATATTTGGGAGCACTTTGAGGCTAACGGTGAAAAAGTAAGTATGTTCGGACCGAAACTGGAGAGAAGCTTCCTGAGGAACTGCTTTGTGACGTGTGCATTCCACTCACACTGTTACATCTCTCTTCTCATACAGCTTCGAGGAAACCCTTTTGGAGAAACAGGCACTAAGTGATATTTGGGAGCATGTTGATGCAGATGGTGAAAAGCGAAATAGCCTCAGACAAAAACTGGAAAGAAGCTTCCTAGGATACTACTCTGTGATATGTGTAATCATCTCACATAGATAAAGCTTTCTTTACATTATGCAGCTTGTAAACTTCTTCATGGATGGATCCACTAAGGGATATTTGGGATCACATTCGGGCCTACGGTGAAATAGAAAATATAGTCAGATAGAAACCGGAGAGAAGATTTCTGAGAAACTGCTTGCTGATGTTAGCATTCCAATCAGGGATTTATAACTTTGTTCTCATAAGGCACACTTCGAACACTGTTTGTGTAAAACAAGAAGAGTGATATTCAGAGCACATTGAAGACTATTGCAAAAAGTGAATTGTCATCCAATAAAATACAGAAGGAAGCACTCGACGAAACTGCTCTCTGACATGTCCATTCTATTCACAGGGTTAAAGCTTACTCTACAGTTCCCAGTTTGAAAGTCAGTCTTTGAGTGTTTGGCGAAGGTATAGTACGTGACAACCAGAGGCCTGTGTTGAGCAAGGAAATGTCTTCCATCGAAAATCGAAGAGACGCTTTCTGCGTAACTTTTTTGTGATGTTTGTGTTTGTCTCATAGTGTTAAATCATTCTTTGGATTCAGCAGTTTGAAATCACTGTTTCTGTGGAATCTGAGAAAGGACATTTTGGAAACACTCTCTAGAATATCCTGAAAAAGAAATAACCTCAGAGAGAAACCAGAAGGAAGCTTTCTGTGAAACGGCTCTGTGTCACATGAATTCCGCTCACACCATTAAGCTTCTCTTTTCATTGAGCAGTATAATAACGCTGCTTTTGTTTAGACTGTGAAAGGGATATTCAGGAGCGCTTTGAGGCCTACGGTGAGAATGGAAATGTCTTCAGATAGAAACTGGAGAGAAGCTTTCTGAGGAGCTGTTTATTGCATGTGCATTCCACTCACAGAAATATACTTTTCTTCACAGAGAGGATTCCAGAATCCCTTTTGGAGATAAAGCTACCAAGAGACATTTGGAAGTATAGGGACAGCTATGGTGAAAAAGTAAATATCCTCAGACAAAAGCTCTAAAGAAGATTACTCTGATACTGCTTTGTGTTAGATATATTGATTCATCTCAAATAGTTAAATCATTTCTTATATTACGCACTTTGGAATCTCCATCATTCACGGATCTAGGAAGGGACATTCAGGATTATATTCAGGCCTACGGTGAAAGTGGAGATAGGACAGAAGCTTTGTGAGGAACTATTTTGTGATGTATGCATTCCCCTCAGGGAGTTATACTTCTTTTATCACACGGCAATGTTTGAACACCGTTCCTATGAAATTGAAAAGGTGATACTTCAGAGCACATTGAGGACTATGGCGATTTGTGAAATATACTGAAATAAAATCGGAAAGAAGCGTTCCAAGAATCTGCTCTTTGATATGTGCATTGACTTCACAGAGTTAATGCTTACTCTATGTTGCCCAGTTTCGAAACTCTGTCTTTGGAGAATCTGTGATGGGATATTTAGTGACACCTGGAGGCTTGTGGTGAGCAAGGAAAAGTCTTCTGATAAAACATGCAGAGAACTTTTCTGAGCAACTGCTTTGCAACGTGCGTATTCGTCTCATAGAGATACAACATTCTTTGAATTGAGCAGCTTGAAATCACTGTTTTTGCAGAATCTGAGGAAGGACGTGTGTGAATGATACTTAGAAAATGGAGAAAGAAATATCCTCATGTAAAATCCAGAAGGAAGCTTTCTGTGAAATTGCTCTGTGTCATCGTAATTCCTATCACACAGCTAAGCCCCCTTTTTATTGAGCAGTTATCTAACACTCTGTATGTTTAGCGTGTGATGGGATATTCAGGAGCACTTTGAGGCTCACGGTGAAAAAGGAAATATGTTCAGACCGAAACTGGAGAGAAGCTCTCTGAGGAACTGTGTTGTAATGTTTGCATTGAACTCCCAGTGGTATACCTCTCTTCTCATACAGCATCTGCTAAAACCTGTTGGAGAAAGAGATACCAAGTGATATTCGGGAGCATGTTGATACCGATGGTGAAAAGGGAAATAACCTCAGACAAAAACGGGAAAGGAGCTTTCTAGGAAACTACTCTGTGATATTTGTAATCATCTCACATCGATAAAGCTTTCTTTACATTACACAGCTTGGAAACTGTCATGGAAGGATCCATGCAGGGACCTTCGGGAGCACATTCCAGGCTATGGTGAGAAAGGAAATATCTTCAGATAAAAACTGGAAAGAAGGTTTCTGTGATCTGCTCTTTCCTATGTTTATTCATCTCACATAGATGAAGCTTTCTTTCCCTTATGCAGCTTGAATATTCCCTCGTGCATGGATCCACAAAGGGATATTTGGGATCACATTCGGGACTGTGGTGAATTAGGAAATATAGTCAGATAAAAACTGGGGAGAAACTTTCTGAGAAACCGTTTGATGATGTGTGCATTCCACTCATGGAGTTATCACTTTCTTCTCATGAGGCACAGTTTGAAAACTGTTCCTGTAAAACCAAAAGAGTGATATTCAGAGCCCATTGAAGACTATGGCAAAAAGTGAAATGTCGTCCAATAAAAAACGGAAAGAAGCACTCGATGAAACTGCTCTCTGACATCTCCATTCTTTTCACAGGGTTAAAACTTACTCTACATTTCCCAGTATGAAAGTCGGTCTTTGAAGGGTCTGTGAAGAAATATTAAGTGGAAACCGGAAGCATGTGTTGAGCAAGAAATTGTCTTCCTTCAAAATTGGAGAGAAGCTTTCTGCACAACTCTTTTGTGATGTTTGTATTCATGTCATAGAGTTAAATCATTCTTTGGATTGAGCAGTTTGAAATCACTGTTTCTGTG
Source organism: Piliocolobus tephrosceles (assembly GCF_002776525.5). NCBI lineage: Eukaryota > Metazoa > Chordata > Mammalia > Primates > Cercopithecidae > Piliocolobus > Piliocolobus tephrosceles. The sequence continues at coordinate 128,160,035 of NC_045435.1, read as the reverse complement.
GAATCTGAGAAAGGACATTTGGAAATGCTCTTTAGAATATCCTGAAAAAGAAATAACCTCAGAAAGAAACAAGAAGAAATGTTCTGTGAATCTGCTCTGTGGCACGTGAATTTCGTCCACACAGTTAAGCTTCTCTTTTCATTGAGCAGTATCATAAAACTGTTTCTATTTAGTCTGCAAAGGGATATTACAGAACGCTTTGAGGCTGACGGTGAGAAAGGAAACGTCTTCAGATAGAAACTGGAGAGAAGCTTTCTGAAGAGCTGCTTTGTGACATTGGCATCCCACTCATAGAAATATACCTTTCTTCTCATAAAAGATTCCGGAATCCCTTTTGGAGAAAAAGCTACCAAGATACATTCGGGAGTATAGGAATGGCTATGGTGAAAAAGGAAATATCCTCGGACATAAACTGGAAAGAAGATTTCTGTCAAAGTGCTTTGTGTTAGATATATTTATTCTTCTCACATAGTTAAAACTTTGCCTATATTACGCAGTTTGGAAACCCCATTATGCACGGATCCATGAAGGGACATTCCAGAGCACATTCAGGCCTACAGTGAAAGAGGAGATATCTTCAGATAAAAACTGGATGGAAGCTTTCTGAGAAGCTACTTTGTGATGTATGCATACCACTCAGGGAGTTATACCTCTTTTCTAACAAGGCAGTGTTTGAACACCGTTCCTGTGAAACCGAAAAAGTGATATTTCAGACCATATTGAGGACTCTGGTGAATAATGAAATATACTGAAATGAAATCGAGGAAGAAGCGTTCCACGAATCTACTCTGTGATATGTGTATTCACTTCACAGAGTTAATGCTTACTCTATGTTGCTCAGTTTCGAAACTCTTTCTTTGAAGAATCTGTAAAGGGATATTTAGTGATGCCAGAATCTTGTGTTCAGGAAGGAAACGTCTTCCGATTAAACCTGCATAGAAATTTTCTGAGCAACTGCTTGTGATGTGTGTATTCCTCTCATAGAGGTAATCCATTGTTTGGATTGAGCAGCTTGAAATCACTGTTTTTATGGCATCGGAGGAAGGACATTTGGGAACGGTCCTTAGAATATGGAGAAAGAAATATCCACAGGAAAAATCCAGAAGGAAGCTTTCTGTGAAACTGCTCTGTGTCGTCTTCATTCCTCTCGCTCACTTAAGCCTCTCTTTTCATTGAGCAGTTTTCTAACCCTGTGTATGTTTAGCATGTGATGGGATATTTGGGAGCCCTTTGAGGTTTATGGTGAAAAAGGAAATATGTTCAGACCAAAACTGGAGAGAAGTTTTCCGAGGAACTGCTTTGTGATGTGTGCATTCCACTCACAGTGTTGTACCTCTCTTCTCATGCAGCGTCGGGGAAAACCTTTTGGAGAAACAGGTACGAAGGGATATTCCAGAGAATGTTAATGCCAATGGTGAAAAGGGAAATAGCTTCAGACAAAAACTGGAAAGAAGTTTTCTATGAAACTACACTGTGATATGTGTTATCATCTCACATAGATAAAGCTTTCTTTACATTACGCAGTTTGGAAACTCTGATGGACGAATCCATGAAGGGACCTTCGGGAACACATTCAAGACTATGGTGAAAAAGGGAATATCTTCAGATAAAAACTGAAATGAAGCTTTCTGTGAATATGCATTTTGCTATGTTTATTCATCTCACATAGATGAAGCTTTCTTTCCATTACACAGCTTGAAAACTCCCTCGTGGATAGATCCACGTAGGGATATTTGGGATCTCATCCGGGCCTATGGTGAAATAGGAAATATAGTCAGATAAAAACTGGAGAGAATATTTCAGATAAACTGCTTGGTGTGTGTGCATTCCACTGAGGGACTTATAAGTTTCTTCTCATAAGGCACAGTTTGAACACTGTTCCTGTAAAACCAAAAGAGTGATATTCGGAGCCCAGTGAAGACTGTGACAAAAAGTGAACTGCTCTCTGACATGCCCATTCTTTTCACAGCGTTAAAGCTTACTCTACATTTCCCAGTTTGAAAGTCGGCCTATGAAGGCTCTGCGAAGGGATAGTAAGTGGCAACAGGAGGCCTGTGTCAAGGAAGGAAATGTCTCACATCGAAAATAGGAGAGAAGCATTCTGCGCAACTTTTTTGTGATGTTTGCGTTCATCTCAAAGAGTTAAAGCATTCTTTGGATTGAGCAGTTTGAAATCACTGTCTCTGTGGAATCTGAGAAAGGACATTTGGAGATGCTCCTTAGAATATCCTGAAGAAAACATAACCTCAGAGAGAAACCAGAAGGAATCTTTCTGAGAACCTGTACTGTGTCACGTGAATTCCGCTCCAACAGTTAAGCTTCTCTGTTCACTGAGTAGTATCATAATACTGTTTTCGTTTAGACTGCGAAGGGATATTCAGGAGCAATTAGAGGGTTACAGAGAGAAAGGAAACGTCTTCAGATAGAAACAGGAGAGAGACTTTCTGAGGAGCTGCTTTGTGACGTGTGCATTCCACTCACAGAAATATACCTTTCTTCTCCTAGAGGTTTCCGGAGTCCCTTTTGGAGAAAAAGCTACCAAGAAGTATTTGGGATTATAGGTACAGCTATCGTGAAAAAGGAAATAACCCCAGACAAAACTGGAAAGATTTCAGTGAAACTGCTTCGTGTTAGGTATATCTATTCATCTTGCATAGTTCAAACCTTTCTCATATTATGCAGTTTGGAAACTCCGTCATGCACGAATGCATGAAGGGACGTTCAAGAGCACATTCAGTCCTACAGTGAAAGAGGAGATATCTTCAGATAAAAACTGGATAGAAGATTTCTGAGAAACTACTTGTGATGCATGCATTCTGCTCAGGGAGTTATACCTCTTTTCTCACAATGTAGTGTTTAAACACTGTTCCTGTGTAACCGAAAAAGTGATATTTCGGAGTGCACTGAGGACTATGGCAAATAGTGAAATCTACTGAAATAAAATAGAGAAAGAATCGTTCCGAGAATCTGTACTCTGATATGTGCATTCACTTCACAGAAATTATGCTTACTCTATGTTGCCCAGTTTGGAAATTCTGTCTTTGAAAAATCTGTGAAGGAATATTTAGTGACAACCGGAGGCTTGTGGTGAGTGAGGAAACATCTTCCGAAGAAACCTGCAGAGTAACTTTCTAAGCAACTGCTTTGCGATGTGTATATTCGTCTCCTAGATTTAAACCATTCTTTGGATTGAGCAGATTGAAGTCACTATTTTTGTGCAATTTGAGGAAGGACATTTGGGCACGATCCTTAGAACATGGAGAAAGAAATATCCTCAGGTAAAATCCAGAAGGAAGCTTTCTGTGAAACTACCCTGTGTTTTCTTAATTCCTCTCGCTCAGTTAAGTCTCTCCTTACATTCAGTAGTTTTATAACCCTGTGTATGTTTAGCGTGTGATGGAAGATTCGTGGGCAATTTCAGGCTTACAGTGAAAAAGGAAATAAGTTCAGATCGAAACTGGAAAGAAGCTTTCCGTGGAACTGCTTTGTGACGTGTGAATTCCACTCAGAGTGTTATACCTCTCTTCTCATACAATGTCGGGGAAACCATTTTGGAGAAACAGGTACCAAGTGATATTCAGTAGCATGTTGATGCCAATGATG